>NW_025548717.1:0-24615 GCF_905237065.1 Salmo salar
AACCCCTCCCCCTCCTTAACAGATAAATGGCTCATCTCATATTAGACCAAGGTAACATCTTAACAGATACATGGTCATCATAATATCTTACCAGATACATGGCTCCATCCTCATAATAGACCACGGTAACCCCCCCCCCTTAACAGATACATGGCTCCATCCTCAATAGACAAGTAACCCCCTAACAGATACATGGCTCATAAAAAGACCAAGGTAACAACAGATACATGGTATCCTCATAATAGACCAAGGTAAACCCCTCCTCTAACAGATACATGGTACCATAATAGACCAAGGTAACCCCCCCCTCCTTAAAGATACATGGTCCATTATAATAGACCAAGGTAACCCCTCCCCCCCCTTAACAGATAATGATAAATAGACAAGTGTAACCCCTCCCCCTTAACAGATACATGGCTCATCTATAATAGACCAAGGTAACCCCCCCGATAGATAAGGTATATAAAGAAAGTAACATCCATCAGATATTGGCTCACCTCCTAAAGACCAAGTGTAACCCCCCCCTCCTCCTTAACAGATACATGGCTCCATCCTCATAATAGACCAAGTGTAACCCCCTCCTCCCTAACAGATACATGGCTCCATCCTCATAATAGACCAAGTGCAACCCCCCTCCTCCTTAACAGATACATGGCTCCATCCTCAAATAGACCAAGTGTAACCCCCCCTCCTCCTTAACAGAACATGGCTCCATCCTCATAATAGACCAAGTGTAACCCCCCCTCCTCCTTAACAGATACATGGCTCCATCCTCATAATAGACCAAGTGTAACCCCCCTCCTCCTTAACAGATACATGGCTCCATCCTCATAATAGACCAAGTGTAACCCCTCCTCCTATAACAGATACATGGCTCCATCCTCATAATAGACCAAGTGTAACCCCCCCTCCTCCTTAACAGATACATGGCTCCATCCTCATAATAGACCAAGTGTAACCCCCTCCTCCTTAACAGATACATGGCTCCCATCCTCATAATAGACCAAGTGTAACCCCCCTCCTCCTTAACAGATACATGGCTCCATCCTCAATAGACCAAGTGTAACCCCCTCCTCCTTAACAGATACATGGCTCCATCCTCATAATAGACCAAGTGTAACCCCCTCCTCCTTAACAGATACATGGCTCCATCCTCATAATAGACCAAGCTGTAACCCCCCCTCCTTAACAGATACATGGCTCCATCCTCATAATAGACCAAGTGTAACCCCCTCCTCCTTAACAGATACATGGCTCCATCCTCATAATAGACCAAGTGTAACCCCCTCCTCCTTAACAGATACATGGCTCCATCCTCATAATAGACCAAGTGTAACCCCCTCCTCCTTAACAGATACATGGCTCCATCCTCATAATAGACCAAGTGTAACCCCCCTCCTCCTTAACAGATACATGGCTCCATCCTCATAATAGACCAAGTGTAACCCCCCTCCTCCTTAACAGATACATGGCTCCATCCTCATAATAGACCAAGTGTAACCCCCCCTCCTCCTTAACAGATACATGGCTCCATCCTCATAATAGACCAAGTGTAACCCCCCTCCTCCTTAACAGATACATGGCTCCATCCTCATAATAGACCAAGTGTAACCCCCCCTCCTTAACAGATACATGGCTCCATCCTCATAATAGACCAAGTGTAACCCCCCCCCTCCTTAACAGATACATGGCTCCATCCTCATAATAGACCAAGTGTAACCCCCCCTCCTCCTTAACAGATACATGGCTCCATCCTCATAATAGACCA
Organism: Salmo salar; assembly: GCF_905237065.1. Taxonomy (NCBI): domain Eukaryota; kingdom Metazoa; phylum Chordata; class Actinopteri; order Salmoniformes; family Salmonidae; genus Salmo; species Salmo salar. The sequence continues at coordinate 1,769 of NW_025548717.1, forward strand.
ATGTAACCCCCCCTCCTTAACAGATACATGGCTCCATCCTCATAATAGACCAAGTGTAACCCCCCCTCCTCCTTAACAGATACATGGCTCCATCCTCATAATAGACCAAGTGTAACCCCCTCCTCCTTAACAGATACATGGCTCCATCCTCAAATAGACCAAGTGTAACCCCCCTCCTCCCTAACAGATACATGGCTCCATCCTCATAATAGACCAAGTGTAACCCCCCCTCCTCCTTAACAGATACATGGCTCCATCCTCATAATAGACCAAGTGTAACCCCCTCCTCCTTAACAGATACATGGCTCCATCCTCATAATAGACCAAGTGTAACCCCCCCCCCCCCTCCTTAACAGATACATGGCTCCATCCTCATAATAGACCAAGTGTAACCCCCTCCTCCTTAACAGATACATGGCTCCATCCTCATAATAGACCAAGTGTAACCCCCCCTCCTCCTTAACAGATACATGGCTCCATCCTCATAATAGACCAAGTGTAACCCCCCTCCTCCTTAACAGATACATGGCTCCATCCTCATAATAGACCAAGTGTAACCCCCCCCTCCTTAACAGATACATGGCTCCATCCTCATAATAGACCAAGTGTAACCCCCCTCCTCCTTAACAGATACATGGCTCCATCCTCATAATAGACCAAGTGTAACCCCCCCTCCTCCTTAACAGATACATGGCTCCATCCTCATAATAGACCAAGTGTAACCCCCCTCCTCCTTAACAGATACATGGCTCCATCCTCATAATAGACCAAGTGTAACCCCCTCCTCCTTAACAGATACATGGCTCCATCCTCATAATAGACCAAGTGTAACCCCCCTCCTCCTTAACAGATACATGGCTCCATCCTCAAATAGACCAAGTGTAACCCCCCCTCCTCCTTAACAGATACATGGCTCCATCCTCATAATAGACCAAGTGTAACCCCCCTCCTCCTTAACAGATACATGGCTCCATCCTCATAATAGACCAAGTGTAACCCCCCCTCCTCCTTAACAGATACATGGCTCCATCCTCATAATAGACCAAGTGTAACCCCCCCTCCTCCTTAACAGATACATGGCTCCATCCTCATAATAGACCAAGTGTAACCCCCTCCTCCTTAACAGATACATGGCTCCATCCTCATAATAGACCAAGTGTAACCCCCCCCTCCTTAACAGATACATGGCTCCATCCTCATAATAGACCAAGTGTAACCCCCCCCTCCTTAACAGATACATGGCTCCATCCTCATAATAGACCAAGTGTAACCCCCCTCCTCCTTAACAGATACATGGCTCCATCCTCATAATAGACCAAGTGTAACCCCCTCCTCCTTAACAGATACATGGCTCCATCCTCATAATAGACCAAGTGTAACCCCCCCTCCTCCTCCTTAACAGATACATGGCTCCATCCTCATAATAGACCAAGTGTAACTCCCTCCCCTTAACAGATACATGGCTCCATCCTCATAATAGACCAAGTGTAACCCCCTCCTCCTTAACAGATACATGGCTCCATCCTCATAATAGACCAAGTGTAACCCCCCTCCTCCTTAACAGATACATGGCTCCATCCTCATAATAGACCAAGTGCAACCCCCCCTCCTCCTTAACAGATACATGGCTCCATCCTCATAATAGACCAAGTGTAACCCCCTCCTCCTTAACAGATACATGGCTCCATCCTCATAATAGACCAAGTGTAACCCCCTCCTCCTTAACAGATACATGGCTCCATCCTCATAATAGACCAAGTGTAACCCCCCTCCTCCTTAACAGATACATGGCTCCATCCTCATAATAGACCAAGTGTAACCCCCTCCTCCTTAACAGATACATGGCTCCATCCTCATAATAGACCAAGTGTAACCCCCCTCCTCCTTAACAGATACATGGCTCCATCCTCATAATAGACCAAGTGTAACCCCCCTCCTCCTTAACAGATACATGGCTCCATCCTCATAATAGACCAAGTGTAACCCCCCTCCTCCTTAACAGATACATGGCTCCATCCTCATAATAGACCAAGTGTAACCCCCCCTCCTCCTTAACAGATACATGGCTCCATCCTCACTAATAGACCAAGTGTAACCCCCTCCTCCTTAACAGATACATGGCTCCATCCTCATAATAGACCAAGTGTAATCCCCTCCTCCTTAACAGATACATGGCTCCATCCTCATAATAGACCAAGTGTAACCCCCTCCTTAACAGATACATGGCTCCATCCTCATAATAGACCAAGTGTAACCCCCTTCTCCCTTAACAGATACATGGCTCCATCCTCATAATAGGCCAAGTGTAACCCCCCTCCTCCTTAACAGATACATGGCTCCATCCTCATAATAGACCAGGTGTAACCCCCCCTCCTCCTTAACAGATACATGGCTCCATCCTCATAATAGACCAAGTGTAACCCCCCCTCCTCCTTAACAGATACATGGCTCCATCCTCATAATAGACCAAGTGTAACCCCCCCTCCTTAACAGATACATGGCTCCATCCTCATAATAGACCAAGTGTAACCCCCTCCTCCTTAACAGATACATGGCTCCATCCTCATAATAGACCAAGTGTAACCCCCCTCCTCCTTAACAGATACATGGCTCCATCCTCATAATAGACCAAGTGTAACCCCCCTCCTCCTTAACAGATACATGGCTCCATCCTCATAATAGACCAAGTGTAACCCCCCCTCCTCCTTAACAGATACATGGCTCCATCCTCATAATAGACCAAGTGTAACCCCCCTCCTCCTTAACAGATACATGGCTCCATCCTCATAATAGACCAAGTGTAACCCCCCCTCCTCCTTAACAGATACATGGCTCCATCCTCATAATAGACCAAGTGTAACCCCCCCTCCTCCTTAACAGATACATGGCTCCATCCTCATAATAGACCAAGTGTAACCCCCCCTCCTCCTTAACAGATACATGGCTCCATCCTCATAATAGACCAAGTGTAACCCCCCTCCTCCTTAACAGATACATGGCTCCATCCTCATAATAGACCAAGTGTAACCCCCCCTCCTCCTTAACAGATACATGGCTCCATCCTCATAATAGACCAAGTGTAACCCCCCTCCTCCTTAACAGATACATGGCTCCATCCTCATAATAGACCAAGTGTAACCCCCCCCCTCCTCCTTAACAGATACATGGCTCCATCCTCATAATAGACCAAGTGTAACCCCCCCTCCTCCTTAACAGATACATGGCTCCATCCTCATAATAGACCAAGTGTAACCCCCTCCTCCTTAACAGATACATGGCTCCATCCTCATAATAGACCAAGTGTAACCCCCCCTCCTCCTTAACAGATACATGGCTCCATCCTCATAATAGACCAAGTGTAACCCCCCTCCTCCTTAACAGATACATGGCTCCATCCTCATAATAGACCAAGTGTAACCCCCCCTCCTCCTTAACAGATACATGGCTCCATCCTCATAATAGACCAAGTGTAACCCCCCCTCCTCCTTAACAGATACATGGCTCCATCCTCATAATAGACCAAGTGTAACCCCCCTCCTCCTTAACAGATACATGGCTCCATCCTCATAATAGACCAAGTGTAACCCCCCTCCTCCTTAACAGATACATGGCTCCATCCTCATAATAGACCAAGTGTAACCCCTCCTCCTTAACAGATACATGGCTCCATCCTCATAATAGACCAAGTGTAACCCCCTCCTCCTTAACAGATACATGGCTCCATCCTCATAATAGGCCAAGTGTAACCCCCCCTCCTCCTTAACAGATACATGGCTCCATCCTCATAATAGACCAAGTGTAACCCCCCTCCTCCTTAACAGATACATGGCTCCATCCTCATAATAGACCAAGTGTAACCCCCCCTCCTCCTTAACAGATACATGGCTCCATCCTCATAATAGACCAAGTGTAACCCCCCCTCCTCCTTAACAGATACATGGCTCCATCCTCATAATAGACCAAGTGTAACCCCCCCCTCCTCCTTAACAGATACATGGCTCCATCCTCATAATAGACCAAGTGTAACCCCCTCCTCCTTAACAGATACATGGCTCCATCCTCATAATAGACCAAGTGTAACCCCCCTCCTCCTTAACAGATACATGGCTCCATCCTCATAATAGACCAAGTGTAACCCCCCTCCTCCTTAACAGATACATGGCTCCATCCTCATAATAGACCAAGTGTAACCCCCCCTCCTCCTTAACAGATACATGGCTCCATCCTCATAATAGACCAAGTGTAACCCCCCTCCTCCTTAACAGATACATGGCTCCATCCTCATAATAGACCAAGTGTAACCCCCCTCCTCCTTAACAGATACATGGCTCCATCCTCATAATAGACCAAGTGTAACCCCCCCTCCTCCTTAACAGATACATGGCTCCATCCTCATAATAGACCAAGTGTAACCCCTCCTCCTTAACAGATACATGGCTCCATCCTCATAATAGACCAAGTGTAACCCCTCCCCTTAACAGATACATGGCTCCATCCTCATAATAGACCAAGTGTAACCCCCCCTCCTCCTTAACAGATACATGGCTCCATCCTCATAATAGACCAAGTGTAACCCCCCTCCTCCTTAACAGATACATGGCTCCATCCTCATAATAGACCAAGTGTAACCCCCCTCCTCCTTAACAGATACATGGCTCCATCCTCATAATAGACCAAGTGTAACCCCCCCTCCTCCTTAACAGATACATGGCTCCATCCTCATAATAGACCAAGTGTAACCCCCTCCTCCTTAACAGATACATGGCTCCATCCTCATAATAGACCAAGTGTAACCCCCCCCTCCTTAACAGATACATGGCTCCATCCTCATAATAGACCAAGTGTAACCCCCCTCCTCCTTAACAGATACATGGCTCCATCCTCATAATAGACCAAGTGTAACCCCTCCCCCTTAACAGATACATGGCTCCATACTCATAATAGACCAAGTGTAACCCCCCTCCTAACAGATACATGGCTCCATCCTCATAATAGACCAAGTGTAACCCCCCCTCCTCCTTAACAGATACATGGCTCCATCCTCATAATAGACCAAGTGTAACCCCCTCCTCCTTAACAGATACATGGCTCCATCCTCATAATAGACCAAGTGTAACCCCCCTCCTCCTTAACAGATACATGGCTCCATCCTCATAATAGACCAAGTGTAACCCCCTCCTCCTTAACAGATACATGGCTCCATCCTCATAATAGACCAAGTGTAACCCCCCTCCTTAACAGATACATGGCTCCATCCTCATAATAGACCAAGTGTAACCCCCCTCCTCCTTAACAGATACATGGCTCCATCCTCATAATAGACCAAGTGTAACCCCCCCCTCCTTAACAGATACATGGCTCCATCCTCATAATAGACCAAGTGTAACCCCCTCCTTAACAGATACATGGCTCCATACTCATAATAGACCAAGTGTAACCCCCCCTCCTCCTTAACAGATACATGGCTCCATCCTCATAATAGACCAAGTGTAACCCCCTCCTCCTTAACAGATACATGGCTCCCATCCTCATAATAGACCAAGTGTAACCCCCTCCTCCTTAACAGATACATGGCTCCATCCTCATAATAGACCAAGTGTAACCCCCCCTCCTCCTTAACAGATACATGGCTCCATCCTCATAATAGACCAAGTGTAACCCCCTCCTCCTTAACAGATACATGGCTCCATCCTCATAATAGACCAAGTGTAACCCCCCCTCCTCCTTAACAGATACATGGCTCCATCCTCATAATAGACCAAGTGTAACCCCCTCCTCCTTAACAGATACATGGCTCCATCCTCATAATAGACCAAGTGTAACCCCCCCCTCCTCCTTAACAGATACATGGCTCCATCCTCATAATAGACCAAGTGTAACCCCCCTCCTTAACAGATACATGGCTCCATCCTCATAATAGACCAAGTGTAACCCCCTCCTCCTTAACAGATACATGGCTCCATCCTCATAATAGACCAAGTGTAACCCCCTCCTCCTTAACAGATACATGGCTCCATCCTCATAATAGACCAAGTGTAACCCCTCCTCCTTAACAGATACATGGCTCCATCCTCATAATAGACCAAGTGTAACCCCCCTCCTCCTTAACAGATACATGGCTCCATCCTCATAATAGACCAAGTGTAACCCCCTCCTCCTTAACAGATACATGGCTCCATCCTCATAATAGACCAAGTGTAACCCCCTCCTCCTTAACAGATACATGGCTCCATCCTCATAATAGACCAAGTGTAACCCCCCCCTCCTCCTTAACAGATAGATGGCTCCATCCTCATAATAGACCAAGTGTAACCCCCCCTCCTCCTTAACAGATACATGGCTCCATCCTCATAATAGACCAAGTGTAACCCCCCCCTCCTCCTTAACAGATACATGGCTCCATACTCATAATAGACCAAGTGTAACCCCCCCTTAACAGATACATGGCTCCATCCTCATAATAGACCAAGTGTAACCCCCCTCCTCCTTAACAGATACATGGCTCCATCCTCATAATAGACCAAGTGTAACCCCCCTCCTCCTTAACAGATACATGGCTCCATCCTCATAATAGACCAAGTGTAACCCCCCTCCTTAACAGATACATGGCTCCATCCTCATAATAGACCAAGTGTAACCCCCCCTCCTCCTTAACAGATACATGGCTCCATCCTCATAATAGACCAAGTGTAACCCCCCCTCCTCCTTAACAGATACATGGCTCCATCCTCATAATAGACCAAGTGTAACCCCTCCTCCTTAACAGATACATGGCTCCATCCTCATAATAGACCAAGTGTAACCCCCCCCTCCTTAACAGATACATGGCTCCATACTCATAATAGACCAAGTGTAACCCCCCCCCTCCTCCTTAACAGATACATGGCTCCATCCTCATAATAGACCAAGTGTAACCCCCCCCTCCTCCTTAACAGATAGATGGCTCCATCCTCATAATAGACCAAGTGTAACCCCCCTCCTCCTTAACAGATACATGGCTCCATCCTCATAATAGACCAAGTGTAACCCCCTCCCTCCTCCTTAACAGATACATGGCTCCATCCTCATAATAGACCAAGTGTAACCCCCCCCTCCTTAACAGATACATGGCTCCATCCTCATAATAGACCAAGTGTAACCCCCCTCCTCCTTAACAGATACATGGCTCCATCCTCATAATAGACCAAGTGTAACCCCCCTCCTCCTTAACAGATACATGGCTCCATCCTCATAATAGACCAAGTGTAACCCTCCCTCCTCCTTAACAGATACATGGCTCCATCCTCATAATAGACCAAGTGTAACCCCCCTCCTCCTTAACAGATACATGGCTCCATCCTCATAATAGACCAAGTGTAACCCCCCCCTCCTCCTTAACAGATACATGGCTCCATCCTCATAATAGACCAAGTGTAACCCCCCTCCTTAACAGATACATGGCTCCATCCTCATAATAGACCAAGTGTAACCCCCCTCCTCCTTAACAGATACATGGCTCCATCCTCATAATAGACCAAGTGTAACCCCCCTCCTCCTTAACAGATACATGGCTCCATCCTCATAATAGACCAAGTGTAACCCCCCTCCTCCTTAACAGATACATGGCTCCATCCTCATAATAGACCAAGTGTAACCCCCTCCTCCTTAACAGATACATGGCTCCATCCTCATAATAGACCAAGTGTAACCCCCCCTCCTCCTTAACAGATACATGGCTCCATCCTCATAATAGACCAAGTGTAACCCCCCTCCTCCTTAACAGATACATGGCTCCATCCTCATAATAGACCAAGTGTAACCCCCCTCCTCCTTAACAGATACATGGCTCCATCCTCATAATAGACCAAGGTTAACCCCCCCTTAACAGATACATGGCTCCATCCTCATAATAGACCAAGTGTAACCCCCTCCTCTAACAGATACATGGCTCCATCCTCATAATAGACCAAGTGTAACCCCCCCTCCTCCTTAACAGATACATGGCTCCATCCTCATAATAGACCAAGTGTAACCCCCCTTCTCCCTAACAGATACATGGCTCCATCCTCATAATAGACCAAGTGTAACCCCCCCTCCTCCTTAACAGATACATGGCTCCATCCTCATAATAGACCAAGTGTAACCCCCCCTCCTCCTTAACAGATACATGGCTCCATCCTCATAATAGACCAAGTGTAACCCCCCTCCTCCTTAACAGATACATGGCCCCATCCTCATAATAGACCAAGTGTAACCCCCCTCCTCCCTAACAGATACATGGCTCCATCCTCATAATAGACCAAGTGTAACCTTCCCCTCCTCCTTAACAGATACATGGCTCCATCCTCATAATAGACCAAGTGTAACCCCCTCCTCCTTAACAGATACATGGCTCCATCCTCATAATAGACCAAGTGTAACCCCCTCCTCCTTAACAGATACATGGCTCCATCCTCACAATAGACCAAGTGTAACCCCCCCTCCTCCTTAACAGATACATGGCTCCATCCTCATAATAGACCAAGTGTAACCCCCCCTCCTCCTTAACAGATACATGGCTCCATCCTCATAATAGACCAAGTGTAACCCCCCCCTTAACAGATACATGGCTCCATACTCATAATAGACCAAGTGTAACCCCCTTAACAGATACATGGCTCCATCATCATAATAGACCAAGTGTAACCCCCCCTCCTCCTTAACAGATACATGGCTCCATCCTCGTAATAGACCAAGTGTAACCCCCTCCTCCTTAACAGATACATGGCTCCATCCTCGCAATAGACCAAGTGTAACCCCCTCCTCCTTAACAGATACATGGCTCCATCCTCATAATAGACCAAGTGTAACCCCCCCCTTAACAGATACATGGCTCCATACTCATAATAGACCAAGTGTAACCCCCTCCTCCTTAACAGATACATGGCTCCATCATCATAATAGACCAAGTGTAACCCCCTCCTCCTTAACAGATACATGTCTCCATCCTCATAATAGACCAAGTGTAACCCCCCCTTAACAGATACATGGCTCCATACTCATAATAGACCAAGTGTAACCCCTCCTTAACAGATACATGGCTCCATACTCATAATAGACCAAGTGTAACCCCCTAACCCCCTCCTCCTTAACAGATACATGGCTCCATCCTTATAATAGACCAAGTGTAACCCCCCTCCTCCTTAACAGATACATGGCTCCATCCTCATAATAGACCAAGTGTAACCCCCCCTCCTCCTTAACAGATACATGGCTCCATCCTCATAATAGACCAAGTGTAACCCCCCCTCCTCCTTAACAGATACATGGCTCCATCCTCATAATAGACCAAGTGTAACCTCCCCTCCTCCTTAACAGATACATGGCTCCATCCTCATAATAGACCAAGTGTAACCCCCCCCTCCTCCTTAACAGATACATGGCTCCATCCTCATAATAGACCAAGTGTAACCCCCTCCTCCTTAACAGATACATGGCTCCATCCTCATAATAGACCAAGTGTAACCCCCTCCTCCTTAACAGATACATGGCTCCATCCTCATAATAGACCAAGTGTAACCCCCTCCTTAACAGATACATGGCTCCATCCTCATAATAGACCAAGTGTAACCCCCCCCCTCCTCCTTAACAGATACATGGCTCAATCCTCATAATAGACCAAGTGTAACCCCCCCTCCTCCTTAACAGATACATGGCTCCATCCTCATAATAGACCAAGTGTAACCCCCTCCTTCTCCCTAACAGATACATGGCTCCATCCTCATAATAGACCAAGTGTAACCCCCCTCCTCCTTAACAGATACATGGCTCCATCCTCATAATAGACCAAGTGTAACCCCCTCCTCCTTAACAGATACATGGCTCCATCTTCATAATAGACCAAGTGTAACCCCCCTCCTTAACAGATACATGGCTCCATCCTCATAATAGACCAAGTGTAACCCCCCCTCCTTAACAGATAGATGGCTCCATCCTCATAATAGACCAAGTGTAACCCCCTCCTCCTTAACAGATACATGGCTTCATCCTCATAATAGACCAAGTGTAACCCCCCCTTAACAGATACATGGCTCCATCCTCATAATAGACCAAGTGTAACCCCCCTTAACAGATACATGGCTCCATCATCATAATAGACCAAGTGTAACCCCCCTCCTCCTTAACAGATACATGGCTCCATCCTCATAATAGACCAAGTGTAACCCCCTCCTCCTTAACAGATACATGGCTCCATCCTCATAATAGACCAAGTGTAACCCCCCTCCTTAACAGATACATGGCTCCATCCTCATAATAGACCAAGTGTAACCCCCCTCCTCCTTAACAGATACATGGCTCCATCCTCATAATAGACCAAGTGTAACCCCCCTCCTCCTTAACAGATACATGGCTCCATCCTCATAATAGACCAAGTTGAACCCCCTCCTTAACAGATACATGGCTCCATACTCATAATAGACCAAGTGTAACCCCCTCCTCCTTAACAGATACATGGCTCCATACTCTAATAGACCAAGTGTAACCCCCCCCCCTCCTCCTTAACAGATACATGGCTCCATCCTCATAATAGACCAAGTGTAACCCCCCCTCCTCCTTAACAGATACATGGCTCCATCCTCATAATAGACCAAGTGTAACCCCCTCCTCCTTAACAGATACATGGCTCCATCCTCATAATAGACCAAGTGTAACCCCTCCTCCTCCTTAACAGATACATGGCTCCATCCTCATAATAGACCAAGTGTAACCCCCCTCCTCCTTAACAGATACATGGCTCCATCCTCATAATAGACCAAGTGTAACCCCCCTCCTCCTTAACAGATACATGGCTCCATCCTCATAATAGACCAAGTGTAACCCCCCCCTCCTCCTTAACAGATACATGGCTCCATCCTCATAATAGACCAAGTGTAACCCCCTCCTCCTTAACAGATACATGGCTCCATCCTCATAATAGACCAAGTGTAACCCCCCCTCCTTAACAGATACATGGCTCCATCCTCATAATAGACCAAGTGTAACCCCCTCCCTTAACAGATACATGGCTCCATCCTCATAATAGACCAAGTGTAACCCCCTCCTCCTTAACAGATACATGGCTCCATCCTCATAATAGACCAAGTGTAACACCCTCCTCCTTAACAGATACATGGCTCCATACTCATAATAGACCAAGTGTAACCCCTCCTTAACAGATACATGGCTCCATCATCATAATAGACCAAGTGTAACCCCCTCCTCCTTAACAGATACATGGCTCCATCCTCATAATAGACCAAGTGTAACCCCCTCCTCCTTAACAGATACATGGCTCCATCCTCATAATAGACCAAGTGTAACCCCCCCTCCTCCTTAACAGATACATGGCTCCATCCTCATAATAGACCAAGTGTACCCCCCCCTCCTCCTTAACAGATACATGGCTCCATCCTCATAATAGACCAAGTGTAACCCCCTCCTCCTTAACAGATACATGGCTCCCATCCTCATAATAGACCAAGTTTAACCCCCCTTAACAGATACATGGCTCCATACTCATAATAGACCAAGTGTAACCCCCCCTTAACAGATACATGGCTCCATACTCATAATAGACCAAGTGTAACAACCCCCTCCTCCTTAACAGATACATGGCTCCATCCTCATAATAGACCAAGTGTAACCCCCTCCTCCCTTAACAGATACATGGCTCCATCCTCATAATAGACCAAGTGTAACCCCCTCCTCCTTAACAGATACATGGCTCCATCCTCATAATAGACCAAGTGTAACCCCTCCTCTTAACAGATACATGGCTCCATCCTCATAATGGACCAAGTGTAACCCCCCTCTTAACAGATACTTGGCTCCATCCTCATAATAGACCAAGTGTAACCCCCTCCTCCTTAACAGATACATGGCTCCATCCTCATAATAGACCAAGTGTAACCCCCCCCTCCTCCTTAACAGATACATGGCTCCATCCTCATAATAGACCAAGTGTAACCTCCCCTCCTCCTTAACAGATACATGGCTCCATCCTCATAATAGACCAAGTGTAACCCCCCTCCTCCTTAACAGATACATGGCTCCATCCTCATAATAGACCAAGTGTAACCCCCCCTCCTCCTTAACAGATACATGGCTCCATCCTCATAATAGACCAAGTGTAACCCCCCTTTCCTTAACAGATACATGGCTCCATCCTCATAATAGACCAAGTGTAACCCCCCTCCTCCTTAACAGATACATGGCTCCATCCTCATAATAGACCAAGTGTAACCCCCCTCCTCCTTAACAGATACATGGCTCCATCCTCATAATAGACCAAGTGTAACCCCCCCTCCTCTTAACAGATACATGGCTCCATCCTCATAATAGACCAAGTGTAACCCCCCCTCCTCCTTAACAGATACATGGCTCCATCCTCATAATAGACCAAGTGTAACCCCCCTCCTTAACAGATACATGGCTCCATCCTCATAATAGACCAAGTGTAACCCCCTCCTCCTTAACAGATAGATGGCTCCATCCTCATAATAGACCAAGTGTAACCCCCTCCTCCTTAACAGATACATGGCTCCATCCTCATAATAGACCAAGTGTAACCCCCCCTTAACAGATACATGGCCCATACTCATAATAGACCAAGTGTAACCCCCCTTAACAGATACATGGCTCCATCATCATAATAGACCAAGTGTAACCCCCTCCTCCTTAACAGATACATGGCTCCATCCTCATAATAGACCAAGTGTAACCCCCTTCTCCTTAAAAGATACATGGCTCCATCCTCATAATAGACCAAGTGTAACCCCCCCTCCTTAACAGATACATGGCTCCATCCTCATAATAGACCAAGTGTAACCCCCCTCCTCCTTAACAGATACATGGCTCCATCCTCATAATAGACCAAGTGTAACCCCCTCCTCCTTAACAGATACATGGCACTCCATCCTCATAATAGACCAAGTGTGAACCCCCCCTTAACAGATACATGGCTCCATACTCATAATAGACCAAGTGTAACCCCCCTTAACAGATACATGGCTCCATACTCATAATAGACCAAGTGTAACCCCCTCCTCCTTAACAGATACATGGCTCCATCCTCATAATAGACCAAGTGTAACCCCCTCCTCCTTAACAGATAGATGGCTCCATCCTCATAATAGACCAAGTGTAACCCCCTCCTCCTTAACAGATACATGGCTCCATCCTCATAATAGACCAAGTGTAACCCCCTCCTTAACAGATACATGGCTCCATCCTCACAATAGACCAAGTGTAACCCTCCCCTCCTTAACAGATACATGGCTCCATCCTCATAATAGACCAAGTGTAACCCCCTCCTCCTTAACAGATACATGGCTCCATCCTCATAATAGACCAAGTGTAACCCCCTCCTCCTTAACAGATACATGGCTCCATCCTCATAATAGACCAAGTGTAACCCCCCCTCCTCCTTAACAGATACATGGCTCCATCCTCATAATAGACCAAGTGTAACCCCCTCCTCCTAACAGATACATGGCTCCATCCTCATAGATAGACCAAGTGTAACCCCCTCCTCCTTAACAGATACATGGCTCCATCCTCATAATAGACCAAGTGTAACCCCCTCCTCCTTAACAGATACATGGCTCCATCCTCATAATAGACCAAGTGTAACCCCCCCTCCTTAACAGATACATGGCTCCATCCTCATAATAGACCAAGTGTAACCCCCTCCTCCCTTAACAGATACATGGCTCCATCCTCATAATAGACCAAGTGTAACCCCTCCTCCTTAACAGATACATGGCTCCATCCTCATAATAGACCAAGTGTAACCTCCTCCCCTCCTCCTTAACAGATACATGGCTCCATCCTCATAATAGACCAAGTGCTAACCCCCCTCCTTAACAGATACATGGCTCCATCCTCATAATAGACCAAGTGTAACCCCCCTCCTCCTTAACAGATACATGGCTCCATCCTCACAATAGACCAAGTGTAACACCTCCTCCTTAACAGATACATGGCTCCATCTCATAATAGACCAAGTGTAACCCCCCTTAACAGATACATGGCTCCATCATCATAATAGACCAAGTGTAACCCCCTCTCTCCTTAACAGATACATGGCTCCATCCTCATAATAGACCAAGTGTAACCCCCCCCTCCTCAACAGATACATGGCTCCATCCTCATAATAGACCAAGTGTAACCCCCCCTCTCCTTAACAGATACATGGCTCCATCCTCATAATAGACCAAGTGTAACCCCCCCCTCCTTAACAGATACATGGCTCCCATCCTCATAATAGACCAAGTGTAACCCCCTCCTCCTTAACAGATACATGGCTCCCATCCTCATAATAGACCAAGTGGAACCCCCTCCCCCTTAACAGATACATGGCTCCACTCTAATAGACCAAGTTGTAACCCCCCTTAACGGATACATGGCTCCATACTCATAATAGACCAAGTGAACCCCCTTAACAGATACACGGCTCCATACTCATAATAGACCAAGTGTAACCCCCTTAACCCCCTCCTCCTTAACAGATACATGGCTCCATCCTCATAATAGACCAAGTGTAACCCCCTTCTCCCTAACAGATACATGGCTCCATCCTCATAATAGACCAAGTGTAACCCCCCCTCCTCCTTAACAGATACATGGCTCCATCCTCATAATAGACCAAGTGTAACCCCCCCTCCTCCTTAACAGATACATGGCTCCATCCTCATAATAGACCAAGTGTAACCCCCCCTCCTTAACAGATACTTGGCTCCATCCTCATAATAGACCAAGTGTAACCCCCTCCTCCTTAACAGATACATGGCTCCATCCTCATAATAGACCAAGTGTAACCCTCCCCTCCTCCTTAACAGATACATGGCTCCATCCCTCATAATAGACCAAGTGTAACCCCCCTCCTTAACAGATACATGGCTCCATCTTCATAATAGACCAAGTGTAACCCCCCTCCTCCTTAACAGATACATGGCCTCATCCTCATAATAGACCAAGTGTAACCCCCTCCCCTTAACAGATACATGGCTCCATACTCATAATAGACCAAGTGTAACCCCCCTCCCCTTAACAGATACATGGCTCCATCCTCATAATAGACCAAGTGTAACCCCCTCCTCCTTAACAGATACATGGCTCCATCCTCATAATAGACCAAGTGTAACCCCCTTAACAGATACATGGCTCCATACTCACAATAGACCAAGTGTAACCCCCCCCCCCTTAACAGATACATGGCTCCATACTCATAATAGACCAAGTAACCCTCCTCCTTAACAGATAATGGCTCCATCCTCATAATAGACCAAGTGTAACCCCCTCCTTAACAGATACATGGCTCCATCCTCATAATAGACCAAGTGTAACCCCCCCTCCTCCTTAACAGATACATGGCTCCATCCTCACAATAGACCAAGTGTAACCCCCTCCTCCTTAACAGATACATGGCTCCATCCTCATAATAGACCAAGTGTAACCCCCCCTCCTTAACAGATACATGGCTCCATCCTCATAATAGACCAAGTGTAACCCCCCCCCCTCCTTAACAGATACATGGCTCCATCCTCATAATAGACCAAGTGTAACCCCCTCCTCCTTAACAGATACATGGCTCCATCCTCGTAATAGACCAAGTGTAACCCCCCTCCTTAACAGATACATGGCTCCATCCTCATAATAGACCAAGTGTAACCCCCCTTAACGATACATGGCTCCATACCATAATAGACCAAGTGTAACCCCTCCTTCCTTAACAGATACATGGCTCCATCCTCATAATAGACCAAGTGTAACCCCCCTCCTCCTTAACAGATACATGGCTCCATCCTCATAATAGACCAAGTGTAACCCCCCCTCCTCCTTAACAGATACATGGCTCCATCCTCATAATAGACCAAGTGTAACCCCCTCCTCCTTAACAGATACATGGCTCCATCCTCATAATAGACCAAGTGTAACCCCCCTCCTCCTTAACAGATACATGGCTCCATCCTCATAATAGACCAAGTGTAACCCCCCCCCCTTAACAGATACATGGCTCCATCCTCATAATAGACCAAGTGTAACCCCCCTTAACAGATACATGGCTCCATACTCATAATAGACCAAGTGTAACCCCCCTAAACCCCTCCTCCTTAACAGATACATGGCTCCATCCTCATAATAGTCCAAGTGTAACCCCCTTCTCCCTAACAGATACATGGCTCCATCCTCATAATAGACCAAGTGTAACCCCCTCCTCCTTAACAGATACATGGCTCCATCCTCATAATAGACCAAGTGTAACCCCCTCCTCCTTAACAGATACATGGCTCCATCCTCATAATGGACCAAGTGTAACCCCCCTCCTTAACAGATACTTGGCTCCATCCTCATAATAGACCAAGTGTAACCCCCCCTCCTCCTTAACAGATACATGGCTCCATCCTCATAATAGACCACGTGTAACCCTCCCCTCCTCCTTAACAGATACATGGCTCCATCCTCATAATAGACCAAGTGTAACCCCCTCCTTAACAGATACATGGCTCCATCCTCATAATAGACCAAGTGTAACCCCCTCCTCCTCCTTAACAGATACATGGCTCCATCCTCATAATAGACCAAGTGTAACTCCCCCTCCTTAACAGATACATGGCTCCCATCCTCATAATAGACCAAGTGTAACCCCCTCCTCCTTAACAGTACATGGCTCCATCCTCATAATAGACCAAGTGTAACCCCCCTCCCCTCCTTAACACATACAGTGGGGAAAAAGTATTTAGTCAGCCACCAATTGTGCAAGTTCTCCCACTTAAAAAGACAAGAGAGGCCTGTAATTTTCATCATAGGTACACGTCAGCAATGACAGACAAAATGAGAAAAAAAAATCCAGAAAATCACATTGTAGGATTTTTAATGAATTTATTTGCAAATTATGGTGGAAAATAAGTATTTGGTCAATAACAAAAGTTTATCTCAATACTTTGTTATATACCCTTTGTTGGCAATGACACACAGGTCAAACGTTTTCTGTAAGTCTTCACAAGGTTTTCACACTGTTGCTGGTATTTTGGCCCATTCCTCCATGCAGATCTCCTCTAGAGCAGTGATGTTTTGGGGCTGTCGCTGGGCAAACACGGACTTTCAACTCCCTCCAAAAATGTTCTATGGGGTTTGAGATCTGAGACTGGCTAGGCCACTCCAGGACCTTGAAATGCTTCTTACGAAGCCACTCCTTCATTGCCCGGGCGGTGTGTTTGGGATCATTGTCATGCTGAAAGACCCAGCCACATTTCATCTTCAATGCCCTTGCTGATGGAAGGGGGTTTTCACTCAAAATCTCACAATACATGGCCCCATTCATTCTTTCCTTTACACGGATCAGTCGTCCTGGTCCCTTTGAGAAAAACAGCCCCCAAAGCATGATGTTTCCACCCCCATGCTTCACAGTAGGTATGGTGTTCTTTGGATGCAACTCAGCATTCTTTGTCCTCCAAACACGACGAGTTGAGATTTTACCAAAAAGTTATATTTTGGTTTCATCTGACCATATGACATTCTCCCAATCCTCTTCTGGATCATCCAAATGCTCTCTAGCAAACTTCAGACGGGCCTGGACATTACTGGCTTAAGCAGGGGGACACGTCTGGCACTGCAGGATTTGAGTCCCTGGTGGCATAGTGTGTTACTGATGGTAGGCTTTATTGTTTGGTCCCCAGCTCTCTGCAGGTCATTCACTAGGTCCCCCGTGTGGTTCTGGGATTTTTGCTCACCGTTCTTGTGATCATTTTGACCCCACGGGGTGAGATCTTCGTGGAAAGCCCCCAGATCGAGGAAGATTATCAGTGGTCTTGTATGTCTTCCATTTCCTAATAATTGCTCCCACAGTTGATTTCTTCAAACCAAGCTGCTTACCTATTGCAGATTCAGTCTTCCCAGCCTGGTGCAGGTCTACAATTTTGTTTCTGGTGTCCTTTGACAGGCTTTGGTCTTGGCCATAGTGGAGTTTGGGAGTGTGACTGTTTGAGGTTGTGGACAGGTGTCTTTTATACTGATAACAAGTTCAAACAGGTGCCATTAATACAGGTAACAAGTAAAGGACAGAGGAGCCTCTTAAAGAAGAAGTTACAGTTTTGTCTGTCATAGTTGACGTGTACCTATGACGAAAATTACAGGCCTCTCTCATCTTTTTAAGTGGAGAACTTGCACAATTGCGGCCTGACTAAATGACTTTTTTCCCCACTGTACATGGCTCCATCCTCATAATAGACCAAGTGTAGCACCCCCCCTCCTCCTCCTTAACAGATACATGGCTCATCCTCATAATAGACCAAGTGTAACCCCCCCTCCTCCTCCTTAACAGATACATGACTCCATCCTCATAATAGACCAAGTGTAACCCCCCTCCTTAACAGATGCATGGCTCCATCCTCATAATAGACCAAGTGTAACCCCCTCCTCCTTAACAGATACATGTCTCCATCCTCATAATAGACCAAGTGTCCCCCCTCCTCCTTAACAGATACATGGCTCCATCCTCATAATAGACCACATGTTAACCCCCCTCCTCCTTAACAGATACATGGCTCCATCCTCATATGACCAAGTGTAACCTCCCTCCTTAACGGATACATGGCTCCATCCTCATAATAGACCAAGTGTAACCCCCCTCCTCCTTAACAGAACATGGCTCCATCCTCTTAATAACCAAGTGTAACCCCCTCCTCCTTAACAGATACATGGCTCCATCCTCATAATAGACTCAGGTGTAACCCCTTAACAGATACATGGCTCCATCCTCGTAATAGACCAAGTGTAACCCCCCCTCTCTCCTTAACAGATACATGGCTCCATCCTCATAATAGACCAAGTGTAACCCCTGTATAGATACATGGCTCCATCCTCATAATAGACCAAACGTACCTCCTCCTTAACAGATACATGGCTCCATCCTCATAATAGACCAAGTGTAACCCTCCCCTCCTCCTTAACAGATACATGGCTCCATCCTCATAGACCAAGTGTAACCCCCCCTCCTTAACAGATACATGTCTCCATCCTCACAATAGACCAAGTGTAACCCCCTCCTACTTAACAGATACATGGCTCCATCCTCAAATAGACCAAGTGTAACCCTCCCTCCTCCTTAACAGATACATGGCTCCATCCTCATGAATAGACCAAGTGTAACCCCCTCCTCCTTAACAGATACATGGCTCCATCCTCATAATAGACCAAGTGTAACCCCCTCCTCCTTAACAGATACACGACTCCATCCTCATAATAGACCAAGTGCAATCCCCCATTAACAGATACATGGCTCCATCATCATAATAGACCAAGTGTAACCCCCTCCCCCTTAACAGATACATGGCTCCCATCCTCATAATAGACCAAGGTGTAACCCCCCCTCCTCCTTAACAGATACATGGCTCCATCCCCATAATAGACCAAGTGTAACCCCCTCCTCCTTAACAGATACATGGCTCCATCCTCATAATAGACCAAGTGTAACCCCCCTCCTCCTTAACAGATACATGGCTCCATCTCATAATAGACCAAGTGTAACCCCCTCCTCCTTAACAGATAGATGGCTCCATCCTCATAATAGACCAAGTGTAACCCCCTCCCTCCTTAACAGATACATGGCTCCATCCTCATAATAGACCAAGTTTAGACCCCCTCTCCTTAGCAGATACATGGCTCCCATCCTCACTTAATAGACCCCTTAACAGATACATGGCCTCCATACTCATAATAGACCAAGTGTAACCCTTAACAGATACATGGCTCCATACTCATAATAGACCAAGTGTAAACCCCCCTTAACAGATACATGGCTCCATCATCATAATAGACCAAGTGTAACCCCCCTCCTCCTTAACAGATACATGGCTCCATCCTCAAATAGACCAAGTAACCCCCTCCTCCTTAAAAGATACATGGCTCCATCCTCTTAATAGACCAAGTGTAACCCCCCCTCCTCCTTAACAGATAGATGGCTCCATCCTCATAATAGACCATGTAACCCCCTCTCCTTAACAGATACATGGCTCCATCCTCATAATAGACCAAGTGTAACCCCCCCTCCTCTTAACAGATACATGGCTCCATCTCATAATAGACCAAGTGTAACCCCCCTTAACAGATACTGGCTCCATACTCATAATAGACCAAGTACCCTTAACAGATACATGGCTCCATCATCATAATAGACCAAGTGTAACCCCCTCCTCCTTAACAGATAGAGCATGGCTCATCCTCTAATAGACCAAGTGTAACCCCCTCCTCCTTAAAAGATACATGGCTCCATCCTCACAATAGACCAAGTGTAACCCCCCCTCCTCCTTAACAGATACATGGCTCCATCTCTCATAATAGACCAAGTGTAACCCCCTCCTCCTTAACAGATACATGGCTCCATCCTCATAATAGACCAAGTGTAACCCCCCCTCCTCCTTAACAGATACATGGCTCCATCCTCACAATAGACCAAGTTGAACCCCCCCTTAACAGATACATGGCTCATACTCATAATAGACCAAGTGTAACCCCCTTAACAGATACATGGCTCCATACTCATAATAGACCAAGTGTAACCCCCCTTAAACCCCCTCCTCCTTAACAGATACATGGCTCCATCCTCAGTCCGTGTAACCCCTTCTCCCTAACAGATACATGGGCTCCATCCTCAATAGACCAAGTGTAACCCCCCTCCTCCTAACAGATACATGGCTCCATCCTCATAATAGACCAAGTGTAACCCCCCTCCTTAACAGATACATGGCTCCCATCCTCATAATAGACCAAGTGTAACCCCTCCTCCTTAACAGATACATGGCTCCATCCTCATAATAGACCACGATGTAACCCTCCCTCCTCCTTAACAGATACATGGCTCCATCCTCATAATAGACCAAGTGTAACCCCCCTCCTTAACAGATACATGGCTCCATCCTCACAATAGACCAAGTGTAACCCCCCCCCCTCCTCCTTAACAGATACATGGCTCCATCTCAATAGACCAAATTAACCCCCTCCTTAATAACAGATACATGGCTCCATCCTCATAATAGACCAAGTGTAACCCCTCCTCCTTAACAGACATGGCTCCATCCTCATAATAGACCAAGTGTAACCCCCTCCTTAACAGATACATGGCTCCATCCTCATAATAGACCAAGTGTAACCCCCCTCCCTCCTCCTTAACAGATACATGGCTCCATCCTCATAATAGACCAAGTGTAACCCCCCCCCTCCCTCCTTAACTACAGTGGGGAAAAGAAGTATTTAGTCAGACACCAATTGTGCAAGTTCTCCCACTTAAAAAGACGAGAGAGGCCTGTAATTTTCATCATAGGTACACGTCAACAATGACAGAGACAAAATGAGAAAAAAAAAATCCAGAAAATCACATTGTAGGATTTTTTAATGAATTTATTTGCAAATTATGGTGGAAAATAAGTATTTGGTCAATAACAAAAGTTTATCTCAATACTTTGTTATATACCCTTTGTTGGCAATGACACAGGTCAAACGTTTTCTGTAAGTCTTCACAAGGTTTTCACACACTGTTGCTGGTATTTTGGCCCATTCCTCCATGCAGATCTCCTCTAGAGCAGTGATGTTTTTGGGCTGTCGCTGGGCAACACGGACTTTCAACTCCCTCCAAAAATGTTCTATGGGGTTGAGATCTGGAGACTGGCTGGGCCACTCCAGAGACCTTGAAATGCTTCTTCTCGAAGCCACTCCCTTCATTGCCCGGGCGGTGTGTTTGGGATCATTGTCATGCTGAAAGACCCAGCCACATTTCATCTTCAATGCCCTTGCTGATGGAAGGGGTTTTCACTCAAAATCTCATACATGGCCCCCATTCATTCTCTTCCTTTACAACGGATCAGTCGTCCTGGTCCTTTGCAGAAAAACAGCCCCAAAGCATGATGTTTCCACCCCCATGCTTCACAGTAGGTATGGTGTTCTTTGGATGCAACTCAGCATTCTTTGTCCTCCAAACATGACGAGTTGAGATTTTACCAAAAAGAGTATATTTTGCGGTTTCATCTGACCATATGCATTCTCCCAATCCTCTTCTGGATCATCCAATGCTCTCTAGCAAACTTCAGACGGGCCTGGACATGTACTGGCTTAAGCAGGGGGACACGTCTGGCACTGCAGGATTTGAGTCCCTGGTGGCATAGTGTGTGTTACTGATGGTAGGCTTTGTTGCTTTGGTCCCCCCAACTCTCTGCAGGTCATTCCACTAGGTCCCCACGTGTGGTTCTGGGATTTTTGAGCTACCGTTCTTGGTTGATCATTTTGACCCCACGGGGAGATCTTGCGTGGAGCCCCTGAGATCGAGGAAGATTATCCAGTAGGTCTTCTCCATCAGTAAGCTTCCATTTCCTAATAATTGCCTCCCACAGTTGATTTTCTTCAAAACCAAGCTGCTTACCTTATTGCAGAGATTCAGTCTTTCCCACTGTGCAGATCTGCAATTTTGTTTCTGGTGTCCCCGACAGCGCTTTGGTCTGTGGCCAAGCTGGGTAGGTTTGGAGTGTGACTGTTTGAGGTTGTTGGACAGGTGCTCTTTTATACTGATAACAAGTTCAAACAGGTGCCATTATTACACAGGTAACAAGTGGAGGACAGAGGAGCCTCTAAAAGAAGAAGTTAGAGTTTTGTCTGTCATAGTTGACGATGTGCCTAAGAAATGAAAATTACAGGCCCCTCTCTCATATTTTTAAGTGGGAGAACTTGCACAATTGGTGGGCTGACTAATACTTTTTTTTCCCCACTGTACATTATGGCTCCATCCTCATAATAGACCAGAGTGTAACTCCCCTCCTCCTCCTTAACAGATACATGGCTCCATCCTTATAATAGACCAA
>NW_025548718.1:0-153810 GCF_905237065.1 Salmo salar
CATCCTCAATAGACCAAGTGTAACCCCCCCTCCTCCTTAACAGATACATGGCTCCATCCTCATAATAGACCAAGTGCTAACCCCCCTCCCCTCCTTAACACATACAGTGGGGAAAAGTATTTAGTCCGCCACCAATGTGCAAGTTCTCCCACTTAAAAGACGAGAGAGGCCTGTAATTTTCATCATAGGTACACGTCAACAATGACAGACAAAATGAGAAAAAAATCCAGAAAATCACATTGTAGGATTTTTTAATGAATTTATTTGCAAATTATGGTGGAGAAATAATATTTGGTCAATAACAAAGGTTTATCTCAATACTTTGTTATATACCCTTTGTTGGCAATGACACAGGTCAAACGTTTTCTGTAAGTCTTCACAAGGTTTTCACACACTGTTGCTGGTATTTTGGCCCATTCCTCCATGCAGATCTCCTCTAGAGCAGTGATGTTTTGGGGCTGTCGCTGGGCAACACGGACTTTCAACTCCCTCCAAAAATGTTCTATGGGGTTGAGATCTGGAGACTGGCTAGGCCACTCCAGGACCTTGAAATGCTTCTTACGAAGCCACTCCTTCATTGCCCGGGCGGTGTGTTTGGGATCATTGTCATGCTGAAAGACCCAGCCACATTTCATCTTCAATGCCCCTTGCTGATGGAAGGGGGTTTTCACTCAAAAATCTCACAATACATGGCCCCATTCATTCTCTTTCCTTTACACGGATCGGTCGTCCTGGTCCCTTTGCAGAAAAACAGCCCCAAAGCATGATGTTTCCACCCCCATGCTTCCACAGTAGGTATGGTGTTCTTTTGGATGCAACTCAGCATTCTTTGTCCTCCAAACACGATCGAGTTGAGATTTTACCAAAAGTTATATTTTGGTTTCATCTGACCATATGACATTCTCCCAATCCTCTTCTGGATCATCCAAATGCTCTCTAGCAAACTTCAGACGGGCCTGGACATGTACTGGCTTAAGCAGGGGGACACGTCTGGCCTGCAGGATTTGAGTCCCTGGTGGCATAGTGTGTTACTGATGGTAGGCTTTGTTGCTTTGGTCCCAGCTCTCTGCAGGTCATTCACTAGGGTCCCCCCCGTGTGGTTCTGGGATTTTTGCTCACCGTTCTTGTGATCATTTTGACCCCACGGGTGACATCTTGCGTGGAGCCCCAGATCGAGGAAGATTATCAGTGGTCTTGTATGTCTTCCATTTCCTAATAATTGCTCCCACAGTTGATTTCTTCAAACCAAGCTGCTTACCTATTGCAGATTCAGTCTTCCCAGCCTGGTGCAGGTCTACAATTTTGTTTCTGGTGTCCTTTGACAGCTCTTTGGTCTTGGCCATAGTGGAGTTTGGAGTGTGACTGTTTGAGGGTTGTGGACAGGTGTCTTTTATACTGATAACAAGTTCAAACAGGTGCCATTAATACAGGTAACAAGTGGAGGACAGAGGAGCCTCTTAAAGAAGAAGTTACAGTTTTGTCTGTCATAGTTGACGTGTACCTATGACCGAAAATTACAGGCCTCTCTCATCTTTTTAAGTGGGAGAACTTGCACAATTGGTGGCTGACTAAATACTTTTTCCCCCCACTGTACATGGCTCCATCCTCATAATAGACCAAGTGTAACCCCCTAACAGATACATGGCTCCATACTCATAATAGACAAAGTGTACCCCCCTTAACAGATACATGGCTCCATCATCATAATAGACCAAGTGTAACCCCCTCCTCCTTAACAGATACATGGCTCCATCCTCATAATAGTTCAAGTGTAACCCCCCCTTCTCCCTAACAAATACATGGCTCCATCCTCATAATATACCAAGTGTAACCCCCCCCTCCTCCTTAACAGATACATGGCTCCATCCTCATAATAGACCAAGTGTAACCCCCTCCTCCTTAACAGATAGATGGCTCCATCCTCATAATAGACCAAGTGTAACCCCCCCTCCTCCTTAACAGATAAATGGCTCCATCCTCATAATAGACCACATGTAACCCCCCCTCCTCCTCCTTAACAGATACATGTCTCCATCCTCATAATAGACCAAGTGTAACCCCCTCCTCCTTAACAGATACATGGCTCCATCCTCATTATAGACCAAGTGTAACCCCCCTCCTTAACTGATACATGGCTCCATCCTCATAATAGACCAAGTGTAACCCCCTCCTCCTTAACAGATACATGGCTCCATCCTCATAATAGACCAAGTGTAACCCCCCCTCCTCCTTAACAGATACATGGCTCCATCCTCATAATAGACCAAGTGTAACCCCCCTCCTCCTTAACAGATACATGGCTCCATCCTCATAATAGACCAAGTGTAACCCCCCTCCTCCTTAACAGATACATGGCTCCATCCTCATAATAGACCACATGTAACCCCCCCTCCTCCTTAACAGATACATGGCTCCATCCTCATAATAGACCAAGTGTAAACCCGCCTCCTCCTTAACAGATACATGGCTCCATCCTCATAATAGACCAAGTGTAACCCCCCCTCCTTAACAGATACATGGCTCCATCCTCATAATAGACCAAGTGTAACCCCCTCCTCCTTAACAGATACATGGCTCCATCCTCATAATAGACCAAGTGTAACCCCCCCCTCCTCCTTAACAGATACATGGCTCCACCCTCATAATAGACCAAGTGTAACCCCCCCCTTAACAGATACATGGCTCCATACTCATAATAGACCAAGTGTAACCCCCCCTCCTTAACAGATACATGGCTCCATACTCATAATAGACAAAGTGTAACCCCCTCCTTAACAGATACATGGCTCCATCATCATAATAGACCAAGTGTAACCCCCCCTCCTCCTTAACAGATACATGGCTCCATCCTCATAATAGACCAAGTGTAACCCCCCCTTCTCCCTAACAGATACATGGCTCCATCCTCATAATAGACCAAGTGTAACCCCCCCCTCCTCCTTAACAGATACATGGCTCCATCCTCATAATAGACCAAGTGTAACCCCCCTCCTCCTTAACAGATAGATGGCTCCATCCTCATAATAGACCAAGTGTAACCCCCCCTCCTTAACAGATACATGGCTCCATCCTCAAATAGACCAAGTGTAACCCCCCCCTCCTTAACAGATACATGGCTCCATCCTCATAATAGACCAAGTGTAACCCCCCCTCCTCCTTAACAGATACATGGCTCCATCCTCATAATAGACCAAGTGTAACCCCCCTCCTCCTTAACAGATACATGGCTCCATCCTCATAATAGACCAAGTGTAACCCCCCTCCTCCTTAACAGATACATGGCTCCATCCTCATAATAGACCAAGTGTAACCCCCTCCTCCTAACAGATACGGCTCCTCTAATCCTTAACAGATACATGGCTCCATCCTCATAATAGACCAAGTGTAACCCCCCTCCTCCTTAACAGATACATGGCTCCATCCTCATAATAGACCAAGTGTAACCCCCCCTCCTCCTTAACAGATACATGGCTCCATCCTCATAATAGACCAAGTGTAACCCCCCTCCTCCTTAACAGATACATGGCTCCATCCTCATAATAGACCAAGTGTAACCCCCCCTCCTCCTTAACAGATACATGGCTCCATCCTCATAATAGACCAAGTGTAACCCCTCCCTCCTCCTTAACAGATACATGGCTCCATCCTCATAATAGACCAAGTGTAACCCCCCCTCCTCCTTAACAGATACATGGCTCCATCCTCATAATAGACCAAGTGTAACCCCCCCTCCTCCTTAACAGATACATGGCTCCATCCTCATAATAGACCAAGTGTAACCCCCCTCCTCCTTAACAGATACATGGCTCCATCCTCATAATAGACCAAGTGTAACCCCCCTCCTCCTTAACAGATACATGGCTCCATCCTCATAATAGACCAAGTGTAACCCCCTCCTCCTTAACAGATACATGGCTCCATCCTCATAATAGACCAAGTGTAACCCCCCTCCTCCTTAACAGATACTTGGCTCCATCCTCATAATAGACCAAGTGTAACCCCCCTCCTCCTTAACAGATACATGGCTCCATCCTCATAATAGACCAAGTGTAACCCCCCTCCTCCTTAACAGATACATGGCTCCATCCTCATAATAGACCAAGTGTAACCCCCCCCTCCTCCTTAACAGATACATGGCTCCATCCTCATAATAGACCAAGTGTAACCCCCTCCTCCTTAACAGATACATGGCTCCATCCTCATAATAGACCAAGTGTAACCCCCCCTCCTCCTTAACAGATACATGGCTCCATCCTCATAATAGACCAAGTGTAACCCCCCCTCCTCCTTAACAGATACATGGCTCCATCCTCATAATAGACCAAGTGTAACCCCCCTCCTCCTTAACAGATACATGGCTCCATCCTCATAATAGACCAAGTGTAACCCCCCCTCCTCCTTAACAGATACATGGCTCCATCCTCATAATAGACCAAGTGTAACCCCCCTCCTCCTTAACAGATACATGGCTCCATCCTCATAATAGACCAAGTGTAACCCCCCCTCCTCCTTAACAGATACATGGCTCCATCCTCATAATAGACCAAGTGTAACCCCCCCTCCTCCTTAACAGATACATGGCTCCATCCTCATAATAGACCAAGTGTAACCCCCCCTCCTCCTTAACAGATACATGGCTCCATCCTCATAATAGACCAAGTGTAACCCCCCCTCCTCCTTAACAGATACATGGCTCCATCCTCATAATAGACCAAGTGTAACCCCCCCTCCTCCTTAACAGATACATGGCTCCATCCTCATAATAGACCAAGTGTAACCCCCCCTCCTCCTTAACAGATACATGGCTCCATCCTCATAATAGACCAAGTGTAACCCCCCTCCTCCTTAACAGATACATGGCTCCATCCTCATAATAGACCAAGTGTAACCCCCTCCTCCTTAACAGATACATGGCTCCATCCTCATAATAGACCAAGTGTAACCCCCCTCCTCCTTAACAGATACATGGCTCCATCCTCATAATAGACCAAGTGTAACCCCCCCTCCTCCTTAACAGATACATGGCTCCATCCTCATAATAGACCAAGTGTAACCCCCCCTCCTCCTTAACAGATACATGGCTCCATCCTCATAATAGACCAAGTGTAACCCCCTCCTCCTTAACAGATACATGGCTCCATCCTCATAATAGACCAAGTGTAACCCCCTCCTCCTTAACAGATACATGGCTCCATCCTCATAATAGACCAAGTGTAACCCCCCCTCCTCCTTAACAGATACATGGCTCCATCCTCATAATAGACCAAGTGTAACCCCCCCCTCCTCCTTAACAGATACATGGCTCCATCCTCATAATAGACCAAGTGTAACCCCCCCTCCTCCTTAACAGATACATGGCTCCATCCTCATAATAGACCAAGTGTAACCCCCCCTCCTCCTTAACAGATACATGGCTCCATCCTCATAATAGACCAAGTGTAACCCCCTCCTCCTTAACAGATACATGGCTCCATCCTCACAATAGACCAAGTGTAACCCCCCCTCCTCCTTAACAGATACATGGCTCCATCCTCATAATAGACCAAGTGTAACCCCCCTCCTCCTTAACAGATACATGGCTCCATCCTCATAATAGACCAAGTGTAACCCCCTCCCCTCCTTAACAGATACATGGCTCCATCCTCATAATAGACCAAGTGTAACCCCCCTCCTCCTTAACAGATACATGGCTCCATCCTCATAATAGACCAAGTGTAACCCCCCCTCCTCCTTAACAGATACATGGCTCCATCCTCATAATAGACCAAGTGTAACCCCCCCTCCTCCTTAACAGATACATGGCTCCATCCTCATAATAGACCAAGTGTAACCCCCCTCCTCCTTAACAGATACATGGCTCCATCCTCATAATAGACCAAGTGTAACCCCCCTCCTCCTTAACAGATACATGGCTCCATCCTCATAATAGACCAAGTGTAACCCCCCCTCCTCCTTAACAGATACATGGCTCCATCCTCATAATAGACCAAGTGTAACCCCCCTCCTCCTTAACAGATACATGGCTCCATCCTCATAATAGACCAAGTGTAACCCCCCCTCCTCCTTAACAGATACATGGCTCCATCCTCATAATAGACCAAGTGTAACCCCCCCTCCTCCTTAACAGATACATGGCTCCATCCTCATAATAGACCAAGTGTAACCCCCCTCCTCCTTAACAGATACATGGCTCCATCCTCATAATAGACCAAGTGTAACCCCCTCCTCCTTAACAGATACATGGCTCCATCCTCATAATAGACCAAGTGTAACCCCCCCTCCTCCTTAACAGATACATGGCTCCATCCTCATAATAGACCAAGTGTAACCCCCCTCCTCCTTAACAGATACATGGCTCCATCCTCATAATAGACCAAGTGTAACCCCCCCTCCTCCTTAACAGATACATGGCTCCATCCTCATAATAGACCAAGTGTAACCCCCCTCCTCCTTAACAGATACATGGCTCCATCCTCATAATAGACCAAGTGTAACCCCCTCCTCCTTAACAGATACATGGCTCCATCCTCATAATAGACCAAGTGTAACCCCCCTCCTCCTTAACAGATACATGGCTCCATCCTCATAATAGACCAAGTGTAACCCCCCTCCTCCTTAACAGATACATGGCTCCATCCTCATAATAGACCAAGTGTAACCCCCCTCCTCCTTAACAGATACATGGCTCCATCCTCATAATAGACCAAGTGTAACCCCCTCCTCCTTAACAGATACATGGCTCCATCCTCATAATAGACCAAGTGTAACCCCCCCTCCTCCTTAACAGATACATGGCTCCATCCTCATAATAGACCAAGTGTAACCCCCCCTCCTCCTTAACAGATACATGGCTCCATCCTCATAATAGACCAAGTGTAACCCCCCCTCCTCCTTAACAGATACATGGCTCCATCCTCATAATAGACCAAGTGTAACCCCCCTCCTCCTTAACAGATACATGGCTCCATCCTCATAATAGACCAAGTGTAACCCCCCCTCCTCCTTAACAGATACATGGCTCCATCCTCATAATAGACCAAGTGTAACCCCCCTCCTCCTTAACAGATACATGGCTCCATCCTCATAATAGACCAAGTGTAACCCCCCCTCCTCCTTAACAGATACATGGCTCCATCCTCATAATAGACCAAGTGTAACCCCCCCTCCTCCTTAACAGATACATGGCTCCATCCTCATAATAGACCAAGTGTAACCCCCCTCCTCCTTAACAGATACATGGCTCCATCCTCATAATAGACCAAGTGTAACCCCCCCTCCTCCTTAACAGATACATGGCTCCATCCTCATAATAGACCAAGTGTAACCCCCCTCCTCCTTAACAGATACATGGCTCCATCCTCATAATAGACCAAGTGTAACCCCCCTCCTCCTTAACAGATACATGGCTCCATCCTCATAATAGACCAAGTGTAACCCCCCCTCCTCCTTAACAGATACATGGCTCCATCCTCATAATAGACCAAGTGTAACCCCCCTCCTCCTTAACAGATACATGGCTCCATCCTCATAATAGACCAAGTGTAACCCCCCTCCTCCTTAACAGATACATGGCTCCATCCTCATAATAGACCAAGTGTAACCCCCCCTCCTCCTTAACAGATACATGGCTCCATCCTCATAATAGACCAAGTGTAACCCCCCCTCCTCCTTAACAGATACATGGCTCCATCCTCATAATAGACCAAGTGTAACCCCCCCTCCTCCTTAACAGATACATGGCTCCATCCTCATAATAGACCAAGTGTAACCCCCCCTCCTCCTTAACAGATACATGGCTCCATCCTCATAATAGACCAAGTGTAACCCCCCTCCTCCTTAACAGATACATGGCTCCATCCTCATAATAGACCAAGTGTAACCCCCCTCCTCCTTAACAGATACATGGCTCCATCCTCATAATAGACCAAGTGTAACCCCCCTCCTCCTTAACAGATACATGGCTCCATCCTCATAATAGACCAAGTGTAACCCCCCTCCTCCTTAACAGATACATGGCTCCATCCTCATAATAGACCAAGTGTAACCCCCCTCCTCCTTAACAGATACATGGCTCCATCCTCATAATAGACCAAGTGTAACCCCCCCTCCTCCTTAACAGATACATGGCTCCATCCTCATAATAGACCAAGTGTAACCCCCCTCCTCCTTAACAGATACATGGCTCCATCCTCATAATAGACCAAGTGTAACCCCCCCCTCCTCCTTAACAGATACATGGCTCCATCCTCATAATAGACCAAGTGTAACCCCCCTCCTCCTTAACAGATACATGGCTCCATCCTCATAATAGACCAAGTGTAACCCCCCCTCCTCCTTAACAGATACATGGCTCCATCCTCATAATAGACCAAGTGTAACCCCTCCTCCTTAACAGATACATGGCTCCATCCTCATAATAGACCAAGTGTAACCCCCCCTCCTCCTTAACAGATACATGGCTCCATCCTCATAATAGACCAAGTGTAACCCCCCTCCTCCTTAACAGATACATGGCTCCATCCTCATAATAGACCAAGTGTAACCCCCCCTCCTCCTTAACAGATACATGGCTCCATCCTCATAATAGACCAAGTGTAACCCCCCTCCTCCTTAACAGATACATGGCTCCATCCTCATAATAGACCAAGTGTAACCCCCCCTCCTCCTTAACAGATACATGGCTCCATCCTCATAATAGACCAAGTGTAACCCCCCCTCCTCCTTAACAGATACATGGCTCCATCCTCATAATAGACCAAGTGTAACCCCCCCTCCTCCTTAACAGATACATGGCTCCATCCTCATAATAGACCAAGTGTAACCCCCCCTCCTCCTTAACAGATACATGGCTCCATCCTCATAATAGACCAAGTGTAACCCCCCTCCTCCTTAACAGATACATGGCTCCATCCTCATAATAGACCAAGTGTAACCCCCCCCTCCTCCTTAACAGATACATGGCTCCATCCTCATAATAGACCAAGTGTAACCCCCTCCTCCTTAACAGATACATGGCTCCATCCTCATAATAGACCAAGTGTAACCCCCCTCCTCCTTAACAGATACATGGCTCCATCCTCATAATAGACCAAGTGTAACCCCCCCTCCTCCTTAACAGATACATGGCTCCATCCTCATAATAGACCAAGTGTAACCCCCCTCCTCCTTAACAGATACATGGCTCCATCCTCATAATAGACCAAGTGTAACCCCCTCCTCCTTAACAGATACATGGCTCCATCCTCATAATAGACCAAGTGTAACCCCCCCTCCTCCTTAACAGATACATGGCTCCATCCTCATAATAGACCAAGTGTAACCCCCCTCCTCCTTAACAGATACATGGCTCCATCCTCATAATAGACCAAGTGTAACCCCCCCCTCCTCCTTAACAGATACATGGCTCCATCCTCATAATAGACCAAGTGTAACCCCCCCTCCTCCTTAACAGATACATGGCTCCATCCTCATAATAGACCAAGTGTAACCCCCCCTCCTCCTTAACAGATACATGGCTCCATCCTCATAATAGACCAAGTGTAACCCCCCCCTCCTCCTTAACAGATACATGGCTCCATCCTCATAATAGACCAAGTGTAACCCCCCCTCCTCCTTAACAGATACATGGCTCCATCCTCATAATAGACCAAGTGTAACCCCCCTCCTCCTTAACAGATACATGGCTCCATCCTCATAATAGACCAAGTGTAACCCCCCCTCCTCCTTAACAGATACATGGCTCCATCCTCATAATAGACCAAGTGTAACCCCCCCTCCTCCTTAACAGATACATGGCTCCATCCTCATAATAGACCAAGTGTAACCCCCTCCTCCTTAACAGATACATGGCTCCATCCTCATAATAGACCAAGTGTAACCCCCCCTCCTCCTTAACAGATACATGGCTCCATCCTCATAATAGACCAAGTGTAACCCCCCCTCCTCCTTAACAGATACATGGCTCCATCCTCATAATAGACCAAGTGTAACCCCCCTCCTCCTTAACAGATACATGGCTCCATCCTCATAATAGACCAAGTGTAACCCCCCTCCTCCTTAACAGATACATGGCTCCATCCTCATAATAGACCAAGTGTAACCCCCCCCTCCTCCTTAACAGATACATGGCTCCATCCTCATAATAGACCAAGTGTAACCCCCCCTCCTCCTTAACAGATACATGGCTCCATCCTCATAATAGACCAAGTGTAACCCCCCCTCCTCCTTAACAGATACATGGCTCCATCCTCATAATAGACCAAGTGTAACCCCCCCTCCTCCTTAACAGATACATGGCTCCATCCTCATAATAGACCAAGTGTAACCCCCCTCCTCCTTAACAGATACATGGCTCCATCCTCATAATAGACCAAGTGTAACCCCCCCTCCTCCTTAACAGATACATGGCTCCATCCTCATAATAGACCAAGTGTAACCCCCCTCCTCCTTAACAGATACATGGCTCCATCCTCATAATAGACCAAGTGTAACCCCCCCTCCTCCTTAACAGATACATGGCTCCATCCTCATAATAGACCAAGTGTAACCCCCTCCTCCTTAACAGATACATGGCTCCATCCTCATAATAGACCAAGTGTAACCCCCCCTCCTCCTTAACAGATACATGGCTCCATCCTCATAATAGACCAAGTGTAACCCCCTCCTCCTTAACAGATACATGGCTCCATCCTCATAATAGACCAAGTGTAACCCCCCTCCTCCTTAACAGATACATGGCTCCATCCTCATAATAGACCAAGTGTAACCCCCCCTCCTCCTTAACAGATACATGGCTCCATCCTCATAATAGACCAAGTGTAACCCCCCCTCCTCCTTAACAGATACATGGCTCCATCCTCATAATAGACCAAGTGTAACCCCCCTCCTCCTTAACAGATACATGGCTCCATCCTCATAATAGACCAAGTGTAACCCCCCTCCTCCTTAACAGATACATGGCTCCATCCTCATAATAGACCAAGTGTAACCCCCCCTCCTCCTTAACAGATACATGGCTCCATCCTCATAATAGACCAAGTGTAACCCCCCTCCTCCTTAACAGATACATGGCTCCATCCTCATAATAGACCAAGTGTAACCCCCCCCTCCTCCTTAACAGATACATGGCTCCATCCTCATAATAGACCAAGTGTAACCCCCCTCCTCCTTAACAGATACATGGCTCCATCCTCATAATAGACCAAGTGTAACCCCCCTCCTCCTTAACAGATACATGGCTCCATCCTCATAATAGACCAAGTGTAACCCCCCTCCTCCTTAACAGATACATGGCTCCATCCTCATAATAGACCAAGTGTAACCCCCTCCTCCTTAACAGATACATGGCTCCATCCTCATAATAGACCAAGTGTAACCCCCCTCCTCCTTAACAGATACATGGCTCCATCCTCATAATAGACCAAGTGTAACCCCCCCTCCTCCTTAACAGATACATGGCTCCATCCTCATAATAGACCAAGTGTAACCCCCCCTCCTCCTTAACAGATACATGGCTCCATCCTCATAATAGACCAAGTGTAACCCCCTCCTCCTTAACAGATACATGGCTCCATCCTCATAATAGACCAAGTGTAACCCCCTCCTCCTTAACAGATACATGGCTCCATCCTCATAATAGACCAAGTGTAACCCCCCTCCTCCTTAACAGATACATGGCTCCATCCTCATAATAGACCAAGTGTAACCCCCCTCCTCCTTAACAGATACATGGCTCCATCCTCATAATAGACCAAGTGTAACCCCCCCTCCTCCTTAACAGATACATGGCTCCATCCTCATAATAGACCAAGTGTAACCCCCCCTCCTCCTTAACAGATACATGGCTCCATCCTCATAATAGACCAAGTGTAACCCCCCTCCTCCTTAACAGATACATGGCTCCATCCTCATAATAGACCAAGTGTAACCCCCTCCTCCTTAACAGATACATGGCTCCATCCTCATAATAGACCAAGTGTAACCCCCCTCCTCCTTAACAGATACATGGCTCCATCCTCATAATAGACCAAGTGTAACCCCCCTCCTCCTTAACAGATACATGGCTCCATCCTCATAATAGACCAAGTGTAACCCCCCTCCTCCTTAACAGATACATGGCTCCATCCTCATAATAGACCAAGTGTAACCCCCCCTCCTCCTTAACAGATACATGGCTCCATCCTCATAATAGACCAAGTGTAACCCTCCCTCCTCCTTAACAGATACATGGCTCCATCCTCATAATAGACCAAGTGTAACCCCCCCTCCTCCTTAACAGATACATGGCTCCATCCTCATAATAGACCAAGTGTAACCCCCTCCTCCTTAACAGATACATGGCTCCATCCTCATAATAGACCAAGTGTAACCCCCCTCCTCCTTAACAGATACATGGCTCCATCCTCATAATAGACCAAGTGTAACCCCCTCCTCCTTAACAGATACATGGCTCCATCCTCATAATAGACCAAGTGTAACCCCTCCTCCTTAACAGATACATGGCTCCACATAATAGACCAAGTGTAACCCCCTCCTCCTTAACAGATACATGGCTCCATCCTCATAATAGACCAAGTGTAACCCCCCCTCCTCCTTAACAGATACATGGCTCCATCCTCATAATAGACCAAGTGTAACCCCCCCTCCTCCTTAACAGATACATGGCTCCATCCTCATAATAGACCAAGTGTAACCCCCCTCCTCCTTAACAGATACATGGCTCCATCCCCTCATAATAAACCAAGTGTAACCCCCCCTCCTCCTTAACAGATACATGGCTCCATCCTCATAATAGACCAAGTGTAACCCCCCCTCCTCCTTAACAGATACATGGCTCCATCCTCATAATAGACCAAGTGTAACCCCCCCCTCCTCCTTAACAGATACATGGCTCCATCCTCATAATAGACCAAGTGTAACCCCCCCTCCTCCTTAACAGATACATGGCTCCATCCTCATAATAGACCAAGTGTAACCCCCCCTCCTCCTTAACAGATACATGGCTCCATCCTCATAATAGACCAAGTGTAACCCCCTTCCCTCCTTAACAGATACATGGCTCCATCCTCATAATAGACCAAGTGTAACCCCCCCTCCTCCTTAACAGATACATGGCTCCATCCTCATAATAGACCAAGTGTAACCCCCCTCCTCCTTAACAGATACATGGCTCCATCCTCATAATAGACCAGTGTAACCCCCCCCTCCTCCTTAACAGATACATGGCTCCATCCTCATAATAGACCAAGTGTAACCCCCTCCTCCTTAACAGATACATGGCTCCATCCTCATAATAGACCAAGTGTAACCCCCCTCCTCCTTAACAGATACATGGCTCCATCCTCATAATAGACCAAGTGTAACCCCCCCTCCTTAACAGATACATGGCTCCATCCTCATAATAGACCCAAGTGTAACCCCCCCTCCTCCTTAACAGATACATGGCTCCATCCTCTATAATAGACCAAGAGTAACCCCCTCCTCCTTAACAGATACATGGCTCCATCCTCATAATAGACCAAGTGTAACCCCCCCTCCTCCTTAACAGATACATGGCTCCATCCTCATAATAGACCAAGTGTAACCCCCCCTCCTCCTTAACAGATACATGGCTCCATCCTCATAATAGACCAAGTGTAACCCCCTCCTCCTTAACAGATACATGGCTCCATCCTCATAATAGACCAAGTGTAACCCCCCCCTCCTCCTTAACAGATACATGGCTCCATCCTCATAATAGACCAAGTGTAACCCCCCTCCTCCTTAACAGATACATGGCTCCATCCTCATAATAGACCAAGTGTAACCCCCCCTCCTCCTTAACAGATACATGGCTCCATCCTCATAATAGACCAAGTGTAACCCCCCCTCCTCCTTAACAGATACATGGCTCCATCCTCATAATAGACCAAGTGTAACCCCCTCCTCCTTAACAGATACATGGCTCCATCCTCATAATAGACAAAGTGTAACCCCCCTCCTCCTTAACAGATACATGGCTCCACCTCATAATAGACCGAGTGTAACCCCCCCTCCGTAACAGATACATGGCTCCATCCTCATAATAGACCAAGTGTAACCCCCCCCTCCGTAACAGATACATGGCTCCATCCTCATAATAGACCAAGTGTAACCCCCCTCCTCCTTAACAGATACATGGCTCCATCCTCATAATAGACCAAGTGTACTCCTTAACGAACATGGCCCATGCTCTATAGACCAGTAACCCCTCTCCCTAACAGATACATGGCTCCATCCTCATAATAGGACAAAGTGTAACCCCCTCTACCTTAACAATGTGGCTCATCACCATAATAGACCAACTCCTCCTAACAGATACATGGCTCCCATCCTCATAATAGTCCGTGTAACCCCCCTTCTCCTAACAAATAAACCATCCTCAATATCAAGTGTAACCCCCTCTCTTAACAGGCTACCATCCTCATAATAGACCAAGTGTACCCCCTCCTCCTTAACAGATAGATGGCTCCATCCTCATAATAGAACGATGTAACCCCCTCCTCCTTAACAGATACATGGCTCCATCTCTAATAGACCAAGTGAAACCCCTAAATAGATACGTCCACCTATAAAAGTGCTCCCCCCCCTAACAGATACTTGGCTCCATCCTCATAATAGACCAAGTGTAACCCCCTCTTAACAGATACATGGCTCCATCCTCATAATAGACCAAGTGTAACCCCCTCCTCCTTAATAGATACAGGCTCCATCCTCATAATAGACCAAGTGTATCCCCCTCATACATGGCTCCATCTCAATAGACCAAGTGTAACCCCCCTCCTCCTTAACAGATACATGGCCATCCTATAATAGACCAAGTGTAACCCCTCCTCCTCCTTAACGACGTGGCTCCATCCTCATAATAGACCAAGTGTAACCCCCTCCTCCTTAACAGATACATGACTCCCATCCTCATAATAGACCAAGTGTAACCCCCTCCTTAACAGATACATGGCTCCACCTCAAATAGACCAAGTGTAACCCCCCCTCCTCTAAAGATACATGGCTCCATCCTCATAATAGACAATGCAACCTCCCTCACTCCTCCCCAACAGATACATGGCTCCATCCTCATAATAGACCGTGTAACCCCCTCCTCCTTAACAGATAAATGGCTCCCATCCTCACGTAGTAGACCAGTGTAACCGCCTCCCTCCTCCTTAGCAGTACGGCTGGCTCCATCCTCATAATAGAGCCAACGTGCTAGCCCCCCCTCTTCTTAACCCCAGATACATGGCTCCATCCTCATAATAGACCAGGTGTAACCCCCCCCTCCTCCTTATGGCTCGATCGAGCCCCTTAGATTGGGTCCGTCACTCGCAACAGACCAGGGTCTTAACCCCCTCCTTAACGGATGCATGGCTCCCCATCCTCCATAATAAACCAGGTGTACATGGCCAATATAATAGCATCTCCTCCTTAACAGATACATGGCTCCATCCTCATAATAGACCAAGGTAGCCCCCTCCTCCTTAACAGATACATGGCTCCATCCTCATAATAGACCAAGTGTAACCCCCTCCTCCTTAACAGATACATGGCTCCATCCTCATAATAGACCAAGTGTAACCCCCCCTCCTTAACAGATACATGGCTCCATCCTCATAATAGACCAAGTGTAACCCCCTCCTCCTTAACAGATACATGGCTCCATCCTCATAATAGACCAATGTAACCCCCTCCTCCTTAACAGATACATGGCTCCATCCTCAATAGACCAAGTGACAACCCCCTCCTCCTTAACAGATACATGGCTCCATCCTCTTAATAGACCAAGTGTAACCCCCCCTCCTCCTTAACAGATACATGGCTCCATCCTCATAATAGACCAAGTGTAACCCCCCTCCTCCTTAACAGATACATGAAACCCATCCTCATAATAGACCATGTAACCCCCTCACTAACAGATCATGGCTCCATCCTCCATAATAGACCAAGTGAACCTTCCCTCCTCCTTAACGGATACATGGCTCCGTCACCATAATAGACCAGAGTGTAACCCCCACTCCTCCTTAGCGGATACATGGCTCCATCCTCATAATAGACCAAGTATAACCCTCCTCCCCTCCTCTTAGCAGATACATGGCTCCATCCTCATAATAACCAATGTAACCCCCTATCCTTATCGTCCATCTGATACAGAATAGTGCCCGCCCCTCCTAATGGACGAGGCGTGGCTTCCCATCCTCATAATAGACCATGCCCCCCCCCACTCCTTCAGCTCGTCCATCCTAATAATAGGCCAGAGTGCTTCACCCCCTCCTCCTTAACAGATACTTGGCTCCATCCTCATAATAGACCAAGTGTAACCCCCCTCCTCCTTAACAGATACGGCCACCCATCTCCTATAGACCAAGTGGTTACCCCCCCTCCTTAGCAGATACTGGTCCATCCTCATAATAATCGAAGTGTAACCCCCCCTCCTCCTTAACAGATACATGGCTCCATCCTCATAATAGACCAAGTGTAACCCCCTCCTCCTTAACAGATACATGGCTCCCATCCTCATAAAGACCAATAGCTAACCCCTCCTCCTTAACAGATCATGGCTCCATCCTCATAATAGACCAAGTGTAACCCCCTCCTCCTTAACAGATACATGGCTCCATCCTCATAATAGACCAAAGTGTAACCCCCTCCTCCTTAACAGATACATGGCTCCATCCTCATAATAGACCAAGTTAACCCCCCCCTCCTCCTTAACAGATACATGGCTCCATCCTCATAATAGACCAAGTGTAACCCCCCCTCCTCCTTAACAGATACATGGCTCCATCCTCATAATAGACCAAGTGTAACCCCCCTCCTCCTTAACAGATACATGGCTCCATCCTCATAATAGACCAAGTGTAACCCCCTCCTTAACAGATACATGGCTCTCATCTCATAATAGACCAAGTGTAACCCCCTCCTCCTTAACAGATACATGGCTCCATCCTCACTAATAGACCAAGTGTAACCCCCTCCTCCTTAACAGATACATGGCTCCATCCTCATAATAGACCAAGTGTAACCCCCCCTCCTCCCTTAACAGATACATGGCTCCATCCTCATAATAGACCAAGTGTAACCCCCCTCCTCCTTAACAGATACATGGCTCCATCCTCATAATAGACCAAGTGTAACCCCCCCTCCTTAACAGATACATGGCTCCATCCTCATAATAGACCAAGTGTAACCCCCTCCTCCTTAACAGATACATGGCTCCATCCTCATAATAGACCAAGTGTAACCCCCCCTCCTTAACAGATACATGGCTCATCCTCGCACAGACCAAGTGTAACCCCCCCTCCTCCTTAACAGATACATGGCTCCATCTCATAATAGACCAAGTGTAACCCCCTCCCTCCTTTAACAGATACATGGCTCCATCCTCATAATAGACCAAGTGTAACCCCCTCCTCCTTAACAGATACATGGCTCCATCCTCATAATAGACCAAGTGCTAACCCCCCCCCTCCTCCTTAACAGATACATGGCTCCATCCTCATAATAGACCAAGTGTAACCCCCCCTCCTCCTTAACAGATACATGGCTCCATCCTCATAATAGACCAAGTGTAACCCCCCTCCTCCTTAACAGATACATGGCTCCCATCCTCATAATAGACCAGTGTAACCCCCCCCTCCTTAACAGATACATGGCTCCATCTCATAATAGACCAAGTGTAACCCCCTCCTCCTTAACAGATACATGGCTCCATCCTCATAATAGACCAAGTGTAACCCCCCTCCTCCTTAACAGTATGGCTCCCTCAATAGAGGTGCGCCCCTCCTCCCTAACAGATACATGGCTCCATCCTCACATAGACCAAGTATAACCCCCCTCCTCCCCTTAACAGATACATGGCTCCATCCTCATAATAGACCAAATGTAACCCCCCTCCTCCTTAACAGATACATGGCTCCATCCTCATAATAGACCAAGTGTAACCCCCCCTCCTTAACAGATACATGGCTCCATACTCATAATAGACCAAGTGTAACCCCCCCTCCCCTTAACAGATACATGGCTCCATACTCATAATAGACCAAGTGTAACCCCCTCCTCCTTAACAGATACATGGCTCCCATCTCATAATAGACCAAGTGTAACCCCACCCTCCTCCTAACAGATACATGGCTCCATCCTCATAATAGACCAAGTGTAACCCCCTCCTCCCTAACAGATACATGGCTCCATCCTCATAATAGACCAAGTGTAACCCCCCCCTCCTCCTTAACAGATACATGGCTCCATCCTCATAATAGACCAAGTGTAACCCCCCTCCTCCTTAACAGATACATGGCTCCATCCTCATAATAGACCAAGTGTAACCCCCCTCCTCCTTAACAGATACATGGCTCCATCCTCATAATAGACCAAGTGTAACCCCCTCCTCCTTAACAGATACATGGCTCCATCCTCGCAAGATAGACCAAGTGTAACCCCCCTCCTCCTTAACAGATACATGGCTCCATCCTCATAATAGACCAAGTGTAACCCCCCTCCTCCTTAACAGATACATGGCTCCATCCTCATAATAGACCAAGTGTAACCCCCTCCCTCCTTAACAGATACATGGCTCCATCTTCAATAGACCAAGTGTAACCCCCCCTCGCTAACAGATACATGGCTCCATCCTCATAATAGACCAAGTGTAACCCCCTCCTCCTTAACAGATACAGTGGCTCCATCCTCATAATAGACCAAGTGTAACCCCCCCTCCTCCTTAACAGATACATGGCTCCCATCCTCATAATAGACCAAGTGTAAACCCCCCTCCTCCTTAACAGATACATGGCTCCATCCTCATAATAGACCAAGTGTAACCCCCTCTCCTCTCCTTAACAGATACATGGCTCCCATCCTCATAATAGACCAAGTGTAACCCCCCCTCCTCCTTAACAGATACATGGCTCCATCCTCATAATAGACCAAGTGTAACCCCCCCTCCTCCTTAACAGATACATGGCTCCATCCTCATAATAGACCAAGTGTAACCCCCCCCTCCTCCTTAACAGATACATGGCTCCATCTCATAATAGACCAAGTGTAACCCCCTTAACAGATACGTGGCTCCATCCTCTCAATAGACCAAGTGTAACCCCCTCCTCTAACAGATACATGGCTCCATCCTCATAATAGACCAAGTGTACCCCCCTCCTCCTTAACAGATACATGGCTCCACCCTCATAATAGCCAAGTGTAACCCCTTCTCCTTAACAGATACATGGCTCCATCCTCATAATAGACCAAGTGTAACCCCCCCTCCTTAACAGATACATGGCTCCATCCTCATAATGGACCATGTAACCCCCTCCTCTAACAGATACATGGCTGCCATCCTCATAATAGACCAGTGTAACCCCCCCCCTCCTCCTTAACAGATACATGGCTCCATCCTCATAATAGACCAAGTGTAAAACCCCCTCCTCCTTAACAGATACATGGCTCCATCCTCATAATAGACCAAGTGTAACCCCCTCCTCCTTAACAGATACATGCCCATCCTCATAATAGACCAAGTGTAACCCCCCTCCTCCTTAACAGATACATGGCTCCATCATCATAGTAGACCAAGTGTAACCCCCCTCCTCCTTAACAGATACATGGCTCCATCCTCATAATAGACCAAGTGTAACCCCCCCCTCCTCTATAGATACATGGCTCCATCCTCATAATAGACCAAGTGTAACCCCTCCCTCCTTAACAGATACATGGCTCCATCCTCATAATAGACCAAGTGTAACCCCCCTCCTTAACAGATACATGGCTCCCATCCTCATAATAGACCAAGTGTAACTCCCCCCTCCTCCTTAACAGATACATGGCTCCATCCTCATAATAGACCAAGTGTAACCCCCCCTCCTCCTTAACAGATACATGGCTCCATCCTCATAATAGACCAAGTGTAACCTTCCCTCCTCCTTAACAGATACATGGCTCCATCCTCAAAATAGACCAAGTGTAACCCCCTCCCTCCTTAACAGATACATGGCTCCATCCTCATAATAGACCAAGTGTAACCCCCCCTCCTCCTTAACAGATACATGGCTCCATCCTCATAATAGACCAAGTGTAACCCCCCCCCTCCTCCTTAACAGATACATGGCTCCATCCCTCATAATAGACCAAGTGTAACCCCCTCCTCCTTAACAGATACATGGCTCCATCCTCATAATAGACCAAGTGTAACCCCCCCTCCTCCTTAACAGATACATGGCTCCATCCTCATAATAGACCAAGTGTAACCTCCCTCCTCCTTAACAGATACATGGCTCCATACTCATAATAGACCGAGTGTAACCCCTCCCTCCTCCTTAACAGATACATGGCTCCATCCTCATAATAGACATAGTGTAACCCCTCCTCCTTAACAGATACATGGCTCCATCCTCATAATAGACCAAGTGTAACCCCCTCCTCTCAACAGATACATGGCTCCATCCTCATAATAGACCAAGTGTAACCCCTCCTTAACAGATACATGGCTCCATCCTCATAATAGACCAAGTGCCTCTCCCCCTTAACAGATACATGGCTCCATCCTCGCAATAGACCAAGTGTAACCCCCTCTCTCCTTAACAGATACATGGCTCATCCTCATAATAGACCAAGTGTAACCCCCCTCCTCCTCTAACAGATACATGGCTCCATCCTCCATAATAGACCAAGAGTAACCCCTCCTTAACAGATACATGGCTCCCATCCTAAATACCGCACCCTCTTAACAGAGATTATCCAAGTGTAACCCTCTTTAACAGATACATGGCTCCCATCCTCTATAGTAGACCAAGTGTCACTTCCCCTTAACAGATGCATGGCTCCATCCTCATAATAGACCAAGTGTATCCCCCTCCTCTAGCTGATGCATGGCTCATCCAATAGACCAAGTGTAACCCCTTCCCTCCTCCTTAACAGATGCATGGCTCCATCCTCATAATAGACCAAGTGTAACCCCCTCCTCCTTAACAGATACATGGCTCCATCCTCATAATAGACCAGTGTAACCCCTCCTCCTTAACAGATACATGGCTCCATCCTCATAATAGACCAAGTGTAACCCCCCTCCTCCTTAACAGATACATGGCTCCATCCTCATAATAGACCAAGTGCCTTCCCTCCCTCCTCCTTAACAGATACATGGCTCCCATCCTCATAATAGACCAAGTGTAACCCCCTCCTCCTTAACAGATACATGGCTCCATCCTCATAATAGACCAAGTGTAACCCCCCCTCCTCCTTAACAGATACATGGCTCCACCCTCATAATAGACCAAGTGTAACCCCCCTCCTCCTTAACAGATACATGGCTCCATCCTCATAATAGACCAAGTGTAACCCCCCCTCCTCCTTAACAGATACATGGCTCCATCCTCATAATAGACCAAAGGTGTAACCCCCTCCTCCTTAACAGATACATGGCTCCATCCTCATAATAGACCAAGTGTAACCCCCCCTCCTCCTTAACAGATACATGGCTCCATCCTCATAATAGACCAAGTGTAACCCCCCCTCCTCCTTAACAGATACATGGCTCCATCCTCATA
Source organism: Salmo salar (assembly GCF_905237065.1). Lineage (NCBI taxonomy): Eukaryota > Metazoa > Chordata > Actinopteri > Salmoniformes > Salmonidae > Salmo > Salmo salar. Next base: position 21,552 of record NW_025548718.1, read on the forward strand.
ATAGACCAAGTGTAACCCCCCTCCTTAACAGATACATGGCTCCATCCTCATAATAGACCAAGTGTAACCCCCCCTCCTCCTTAACAGATACATGGCTCCATCCTCATAATAGACCAGTAACCCCCCTCCTCCTTAACAGATACATGGCTCCATCCTCATAATAGACCAAGTGTAACCCCCCTCCTCCTTAACAGATACATGGTCTCATCCTCATAATAGACCAAGTGTAACCCCCCTCCTCTTAACAGATACATGGCTCCATCCTCACAATAGACCAAGTGTAACCCCCTCCCTCCTCCTTAACAGATACATGGCTCCATCCTACATAATAGACCAAGTGTAACCCCTCCTCCTTAACAGATACATGGCTCCATCCTCATAATAGACCAAGTGTAACCCCCCTCCTCCTTAACAGATACATGGCTCCATCCTCATAATAGACCAAGTGTAACCCCCCTCCTCCTTAACAGATACATGGCTCCATCCTCATAATAGACCAAGTGTAACCCCCTCCTCCTTAACAGATACATGGCTCCATCCTCATAGGGATAGACCAAGTGTAACCCCCTCCTCCTTAACAGATACATGGCTCCATCCTCATAATAGACCAAGTGTAACCCCCCCTCCTCCTTAACAGATACATGGCTCCATCCTCATAATAGACCAAGTGTAACCCCTCCTCCTTAACAGATACATGGCTCCATCCTCATAATAGACCAAGTGTAACCCCCCCCCTCCTTAACAGATACATGGCTCCATCCTCATAATAGACCAAGTGTAACCCCCCCCTCCTCCTTAACAGATACATGGCTCCATCCTCATAATAGACCAAGTGTAACCCCCTCCTCCTTAACAGATACATGGCTCCATCCTCATAATAGACCAAGTGTAACCCCCTCCTCCTTAACAGATACATGGCTCCATCCTCATAATAGACCAAGTGTAACCCCCCTCCTTAACAGATACATGGCTCCATCCTCATAATAGACCAAGTGTAACCCCCCCCTCCTCCTAACAGATACATGGCTCCATCCTCATAATAGACCAAGTGTAACCCCCCCTCCTCCTTAACAGATACATGGCTCCATCCTCATAATAGACCGTGTAACCCCCCTCCTCCTTAACAGATACATGGCTCCATCCTCATAATAGACCAAGTGAACACCCCTCCTCCTTAACAGATACATGGCTCCATCCTCATAATAGACCAAGTGTAACCCCCCTCCTCCTTAACAGATACATGGCTCCATCCTCATAATAGACCAAGTGTAACCCCCTCCTCCTTAACAGATACATGGCTCCATCCTCATAATAGACCAAGTGTAACCCCCCCTCCTCCTTAACAGATACATGGCTCCATCCTCGCAATAGACCAAGTGTAACCCCCTCCTCCTTAACAGATACATGGCTCCATCCTCATAATAGACCAAGTGTAACCCCCCTCCTTAACAGATACGCTCCACTCAATAGACCAGTGTAACCTAACAGATACATGGCTCCATCCTCATAATAGACCAAGTGTAACCCCCCCTCCTTAACAGATACATGGCTCCATCCTCATAATAGACCAAGTGTAACCCCCCCTTCCTCCTTAACAGATACATGGCTCCATCCTCATAATAGACCAAGTGTAACCCCCTCCTCCTTAACAGATACATGGCTCCATCCTCATAATAGACCAAGTGTAACCCCCCTCCTCCTTAACAGATACATGGCTCCATCCTCAAGAATAGACCACGTGTAACCCCCTCCTCCTTAACAGATACATGGCTCCATCCTCATAATAGACCAAGTGTAACCCCCTCCTCCCTAACAGATACATGGCTCCATCCTCATAATAGACCAAGTGTAACCCCCCCTCCTCCTTAACAGATACATGGCTCCATCCTCATAATAGACCAAGTGTAACCCCCTCCCTCCTTAACAGATACATGGCTCCATACTCATAATAGACCAAGTGTAACCCCCCCTCCTCCTTAACAGATACATGGCTCCATCCTCATAATAGACCAAGTGTAACCCCCCCTCCTTAACAGATACATGGCTCCATCCTCATAATAGACCAAGTGTAACCCCCCCTCCTCCTTAACAGATACATGGCTCCATCCTCATAATAGACCAAGTGTAACCCCCCTCCTCCTTAACAGATACATGGCTCCATCCTCATAATAGACCAAGTGTAACCCCCTCCTCCTTAACAGATACATGGCTCCATCCTCACAATAGACCAAGTGTAACCCCCCCTCCTCCTTTAACAGATACATGGCTCCATCCTCATAATAGACCAAGTGTAACCCCTCCTCCTTAACAGATACATGGCTCCATCCTCATAATAGACCAAGTGTAACCCCCCTCCTCCTTAACAGATACATGGCTCCATCCTCATAATAGACCAAGTGTAACCCCCCCTCCTCCTTAACAGATACATGGCTCCATCCTCATAATAGACCAAGTGTAACCCCCCCTCCTCCTTAACAGATACATGGCTCCATCCTCATAATAGACCAAGTGTAACCCCCCTCCTCCTTAACAGATACATGGCTCCATCCTCATAATAGACCAAGTGTAACCCCCCCTCCTCCTTAACAGATACATGGCTCCATCCTCATAATAGACCAAGTGTAACCCCCCTCCTCCTTAACAGATACATGGCTCCATCCTCATAATAGACCAAGTGTAACCCCCCCTCCTCCTTAACAGATACATGGCTCCATCCTCATAATAGACCAAGTGACAGCCCCTCCTCCTTAACAGATACATGGCTCCACCCTCATAATAGACCAAGTGTAACCCCCTCCTCCTTAACAGATACATGGCTCCATCCTCATAATAGACCAGTGTAACCTCCCCTCCTCCTTAACAGATACATGGCTCCATCCTCATAATAGACCAAGTGTAACCCCTCCTCCTTAACAGATACATGGCTCCATCCTCATAATAGACCAAGTGTAACCCCCTCCTCCTTAACAGATACATGGCTCCATCCTCATAATAGACCAAGTGTAACCCCCCTCCTCCTTAACAGATACATGGCTCCATCCTCATAATAGACCAAGTGTAACCCCCCTCCTCCTTAACAGATACATGGCTCCATCCTCAATAGACCAAGTGTAACCCCCCCTCCTCCTTAACAGATACATGGCTCCATCCTCAAATAGACCAAGTGTAACCCCTCCTCCTTAACAGATACATGGCTCCATCCTCATAATAGACCAAGTGTAACCCCCCTTGGAAGCCTCCTTAACAGATACATGGCTCCATCCTCATAATAGACCAAGTGTAACCTCCCCTCCTTAACAGATACATGGCTCCATCCTCATAATAGACCAAGTGTAACCCCCCTCCTCCTTAACAGATACATGGCTCCATCCTCATAATAGACCAAGTGTAACCCCCCTCCTCCTTAACAGATACATGGCTCCATCCTCATAATAGACCAAGTGTAACCCCCCTCCTCCTTAACAGATACATGGCTCCATCCTCACAATAGACCAAGTGTAACCCCCTCCTCCTTAACAGATACATGGCTCCATCCTCATAATAGACCAAGTGTAACCCCCCTCCTCCTTAACAGATACATGGCTCCATCCTCATAATAGACCAAGTGTAACCCCCTCCTCCTTAACAGATACATGGCTCCATCCTCATAATAGACCAAGTGTAACCCCCCTCCTCCTTAACAGATACATGGCTCCATCCTCATAATAGACCAAGTGTAACCCCCCCTCCTCCTTAACAGATACATGGCTCCATCCTCATAATAGACCAAGTGTAAACTCCCTCCTCCTTAACAGATACATGGCTCCATCCTCATAATAGACCAAGTGTAACCCCCCTCCTCCTTAACAGATACATGGCTCCATCCTCATAATAGACCAAGTGTAACCCCCCCTCCTCCTTAACAGATACATGGCTCCATCCTCATAATAGACCAAGTGTAACCCCCTCCTCCTTAACAGATACATGGCTCCATCCTCATAATAGACCAAGTGTAACCCCCCCTCCTCCTTAACAGATACATGGCTCCATCCTCATAATAGACCAAGTGTAACCCCCTCCTCCTTAACAGATACATGGCTCCATCCTCATAATAGACCAAGTGTAACCCCCCTCCTCCTTAACAGATACATGGCTCCATCCTCATAATAGACCAAGTGTAACCCCCCTCCTCCTTAACAGATACATGGCTCCATCCTCATAATAGACCAAGTGTAACCCCCCCTCCTCCTTAACAGATACATGGCTCCATCCTCATAATAGACCAAGTGTAACCCCCTCCTCCTTAACAGATACATGGCTCCATCCTCATAATAGACCAAGTGTAACCCCCTCCTCCTTAACAGATACATGGCTCCATCCCTTAATAGACCAAGTGCAACCCCCTTCCTCCTTAACAGATACATGGCTCCATCCTCATAATAGACCAAGTGTAACCCCCCCTTCCTTAACAGATACATGGCTCCATCCTCATAATAGACCAAGTGTAACCCCCCCTCCTCCTTAACAGATACATGGCTCCATCCTCATAATAGACCAAGTGTAACCCCCCTCCTCCTTAACAGATACATGGCTCCATCCTCATAATAGACCAAGTGTAACCCCCTCCTCCTTAACAGATACATGGCTCCATCCTCATAATAGACCAAGTGTAACCCCCCCTCCTCCTTAACAGATACATGGCTCCATCCTCATAATAGACCAAGTGTAACCCCCCTCCTCCTTAACAGATACATGGCTCCATCCTCATAATAGACCAAGTGTAACCCCCCCCCTCCTTAACAGATACATGGCTCCATCCTCATAATAGACCAAGTGTAACCCCCCTCCTCCTTAACAGATACATGGCTCCATCCTCATAATAGACCAAGTGTAACCCCCTCCTCCTTAACAGATACATGGCTCCATCCTCATAATAGACCAAGTGTAACCCCCTCCTCCTTAACAGATACATGGCTCCATCCTCATAATAGACCAAGTGTAACCCCCCTCCTCCTTAACAGATACATGGCTCCATCCCTCATAATAGACCAAGTGTAACCCCCCTCCTCCTTAACAGATACATGGCTCCATCCTCATAATAGACCAAGTGTAACCCCCCCCTCCTCCTTAACAGATACATGGCTCCATCCTCATAATAGACCAAGTGTAACCCCCCTCCTCCTTAACAGATACATGGCTCCATCCTCATAATAGACCAAGTGTAACCCCCCTCCTCCTTAACAGATACATGGCTCCATCCTCATAATAGACCAAGTGTAACCCCCCTCCTCCTTAACAGATACATGGCTCCATCCTCATAATAGACCAAGTGTAACCCCCCCTCCTCCTTAACAGATACATGGCTCCATCTCTCATAATAGACCAAGTGTAACCCCCCCTCCTCCTTAACAGATACATGGCTCCATCCTCATAATAGACCAAGTGTAACCCCCTCCCTCTTAACAGATACATGGCTCCATCCTCATAATAGACCAAGTGTAACCCCCCCTCCTCCTTAACAGATACATGGCTCCATCCTCATAATAGACCAAGTGTAACCCCCCCTCCTTAACAGATACATGGCTCCATCCTCATAATAGACCAAGTGTAACCCCCCTCCTCCTTAACAGATACATGGCTCCATCCTCATAATAGACCAAGTGTAACCCCCCTCCTCCTTAACAGATACATGGCTCCATCCTCATAATAGACCAAGTGTAACCCCCCTCCTCCTTAACAGATACATGGCTCCATCCTCATAATAGACCAAGTGTAACCCCCCTCCTCCTTAACAGATACATGGCTCCATCCTCATAATAGACCAAGTGTAACCCCCCTCCTCCTTAACAGATACATGGCTCCATCCTCATAATAGACCAAGTGTAACCCCCCCTCCTCCTTAACAGATACATGGCTCCATCCTCATAATAGACCAAGTGTAACCCCCCCTCCTCCTTAACAGATACATGGCTCCATCCTCATAATAGACCAAGTGTAACCCCCTTCCCTCCTTAACAGATACATGGCTCCATCCTCATAATAGACCAAGTGTAACCCCCTCTCCTTAACAGATACATGGCTCCATCCTCATAATAGACCAAGTGTAACCCCCCCTCCTCCTTAACAGATACATGGCTCCATCCTCATAATAGACCAAGTGTAACCCCCCCCTCCTCCTTAACAGATACATGGCTCCATCCTCATAATAGACCAAGTGTAACCCCCCCTCCTCCTTAACAGATACATGGCTCCATCCTCATAATAGACCAAGTGTAACCCCCTCCTCCTTAACAGATACATGGCTCCATCCTCATAATAGACCAAGTGTAACCCCCCCTCCTCCTTAACAGATACATGGCTCCATCCTCATAATAGACCAAGTGTAACCCCCTCCTCCTTAACAGATACATGGCTCCATCCTCATAATAGACCAAGTGTAACCCCCTCCTCCTTAACAGATACATGGCTCCATCCTCATAATAGACCAAGTGTAACCCCCCCTCCTCCTTAACAGATACATGGCTCCATCCTCATAATAGACCAAGTGTAACCCCCCCTCCTCCTTAACAGATACATGGCTCCATCCTCATAATAGACCAAGTGTAACCCCCCTCCTCCTTAACAGATACATGGCTCCATCCTCATAATAGACCAAGTGTAACCCCCCCTCCTCCTTAACAGATACATGGCTCCATCCTCATAATAGACCAAGTGTAACCCCCCCTCCTCCTTAACAGATACATGGCTCCATCCTCATAATAGACCAAGTGTAACCCCCCTCCTCCTTAACAGATACATGGCTCCATCCTCATAATAGACCAAGTGTAACCCCCCTCCTCCTTAACAGATACATGGCTCCATCCTCATAATAGACCAAGTGTAACCCCCCCTCCTCCTTAACAGATACATGGCTCCATCCTCATAATAGACCAAGTGTAACCCCCCCTCCTCCTTAACAGATACATGGCTCCATCCTCATAATAGACCAAGTGTAACCCCCCCCCTCCTCCTTAACAGATACATGGCTCCATCCTCATAATAGACCAAGTGTAACCCCCCCTCCTCCTTAACAGATACATGGCTCCATCCTCATAATAGACCAAGTGTAACCCCCCCTCCTCCTTAACAGATACATGGCTCCATCCTCATAATAGACCAAGTGTAACCCCCTCCCCTCCTTAACAGATACATGGCTCCATCCTCATAATAGACCAAGTGTAACCCCCCCTCCTCCTTAACAGATACATGGCTCCATCCTCATAATAGACCAAGTGTAACCCCCCCTCCTCCTTAACAGATACATGGCTCCATCCTCATAATAGACCAAGTGTAACCCCCTCCTCCTCAACAGATACATGGCTCCATCCTCATAATAGACCAAGTGTAACCTCCTCCTCCTTAACAGATACATGGCTCCATCCTCATAATAGACCAAGTGTAACCCCCCTCCTCCTTAACAGATACATGGCTCCATCCTCATAATAGACCAAGTGTAACCCCCCTCCTCCTTAACAGATACATGGCTCCATCCTCATAATAGACCAAGTGTAACCCCCTCCTTAACAGATACATGGCTCCATCCTCATAATAGACCAAGTGTAACCCCCTCCTCCTTAACAGATACATGGCTCCATCCTCATAATAGACCAAGTGTAACCCCCTCCTCCCCTTAACAGATACATGGCTCCATCCTCATAATAGACCAAGTGTAACCCCCTCCTCCTTAACAGATACATGGCTCCATCCTCATAATAGACCAAGTGTAACCCCCCCTCCTCCTTAACAGATACATGGCTCCATCCTCATAATAGACCAAGTGTAACCCCCCTCCTCCTTAACAGATACATGGCTCCATCCTCATAATAGACCAAGTGTAACCCCCCCTCCTCCTTAACAGATACATGGCTCCATCCTCATAATAGACCAAGTGTAACCCCCCTCCTCCTTAACAGATACATGGCTCCATCCTCATAATAGACCAAGTGTAACCCCCCCTCCTCCTCCTCTAACAGATACATGGCTCCATCCTCATAATAGACCAAGTGTAACCCCCCTCCTCCTTAACAGATACATGGCTCCATCCTCATAATAGACCAAGTGTAACCCCCCCTCCTCCTTAACAGATACATGGCTCCATCCTCATAATAGACCAAGTGTAACCCCCCTCCTCTAACAGATACATGGCTCCATCCTCATAATAGACCAAGTGTAACCCCCTCCTCCTTAACAGATACATGGCTCCATCCTCATAATAGACCAAGTGTAACCCCCCTCCTCCTTAACAGATACATGGCTCCATCCTCATAATAGACCAAGTGTAACCCCCTCCTCTTAACAGATACATGGCTCCATCCTCATAATAGACCAAGTGTAACCCCCCCTCCTCCTTAACAGATACATGGCTCCATCCTCATAATAGACCAAGTGTAACCCCCCCTCCTCCTTAACAGATACATGGCTCCATCCTCATAATAGACCAAGTGTAACCCCCTTCCCTCCTCCTTAACAGATACATGGCTCCATCCTCATAATAGACCAAGTGTAACCCCCCTCCTCCTTAACAGATACATGGCTCCATCCTCATAATAGACCAAGTGTAACCCCCCTCCTCCTTAACAGATACATGGCTCCATCCTCATAATAGACCAAGTGTAACCCCCCTCCTCCTTAACAGATACATGGCTCCATCCTCATAATAGACCAAGTGTAACCCCCTCCTCCTTAACAGATACATGGCTCCATCCTCATAATAGACCAAGTGTAACCCCCTCCTCCTCCTTAACAGATACATGGCTCCATCCTCATAATAGACCAAGTGTAACCCCCCTCCTCCTTAACAGATACATGGCTCCATCCTCATAATAGACCAAGTGTAACCCCCTCTCTCCTTAACAGATACATGGCTCCATCCTCATAATAGACCAAGTGTAACCCCCCCTCCTCCTTAACAGATACATGGCTCCATCCTCATAATAGACCAAGTGTAACCCCCCTCCTCCTTAACAGATACATGGCTCCATCCTCATAATAGACCAAGTGTAACCCCCCCCTCCTCCTTAACAGATACATGGCTCCATCCTCATAATAGACCAAGTGTAACCCCCCTCCTCCTTAACAGATACATGGCTCCATCCTCATAATAGACCAAGTGTAACCCCCCCTCCTCCTTAACAGATACATGGCTCCATCCTCATAATAGACCAAGTGTAACCCCCCCTCCTCCTTAACAGATACATGGCTCCATCCTCATAATAGACCAAGTGTAACCCCCCCTCCTCCTTAACAGATACATGGCTCCATCCTCATAATAGACCAAGTGTAACCCCCTCCTCCTTAACAGATACATGGCCCATCCTCATAATAGACCAAGTGTAACCCCTCCTCCTTAACAGATACATGGCTCCATCCTCATAATAGACCAAGTGTAACCCCCTCCTCCTCTTAACAGATACATGGCTCCATCCTCATAATAGACCAAGTGTAACCCCCCCTCCTCCTTAACAGATACATGGCTCCATCCTCATAATAGACCAAGTGTAACCCCCCCTCCTCCTTAACAGATACATGGCTCCATCCTCATAATAGACCAAGTGTAACCCCCCCCTCCTCCTTAACAGATACATGGCTCCATCCTCATAATAGACCAAGTGTAACCCCCTCCTCCTTAACAGATACATGGCTCCATCCTCATAATAGACCAAGTGTAACCCCCCCTCCTCCTTAACAGATACATGGCTCCATCCTCATAATAGACCAAGTGTAACCCCCCCTCCTCCTTAACAGATACATGGCTCCATCCTCATAATAGACCAAGTGTAACCCCCCCTCCTCCTTAACAGATACATGGCTCCATCCTCATAATAGACCAAGTGTAACCCCCTCCTCCTTAACAGATACATGGCTCCATCCTCATAATAGACCAAGTGTAACCCCCTCCTCCTTAACAGATACATGGCTCCATCCTCATAATAGACCAAGTGTAACCCCCCCTCCTCCTTAACAGATACATGGCTCCATCCTCATAATAGACCAAGTGTAACCCCCCTCCTCCTTAACAGATACATGGCTCCATCCTCATAATAGACCAAGTGTAACCCCCCCCCTCCTCCTTAACAGATACATGGCTCCATCCTCATAATAGACCAAGTGTAACCCCCTCCCTCCTCCTTAACAGATACATGGCTCCATCCTCATAATAGACCAAGTGTAACCCCCCTCCTCCTTAACAGATACATGGCTCCATCCTCATAATAGACCAAGTGTAACCCCCCTCCTCCTTAACAGATACATGGCTCCATCCTCATAATAGACCAAGTGTAACCCCCCCCTCCTCCTTAACAGATACATGGCTCCATCCTCATAATAGACCAAGTGTAACCCCCTCCTCCTTAACAGATACATGGCTCCATCCTCATAATAGACCAAGTGTAACCCCCCTCCTCCTTAACAGATACATGGCTCCATCCTCATAATAGACCAAGTGTAACCCCCTCCTCCTTAACAGATACATGGCTCCATCCTCATAATAGACCAAGTGTAACCCCCCCTCCTCCTTAACAGATACATGGCTCCATCCTCATAATAGACCAAGTGTAACCCCCCCTCCTCCTTAACAGATACATGGCTCCATCCTCATAATAGACCAAGTGTAACCCCCCCCTCCTCCTTAACAGATACATGGCTCCATCCTCATAATAGACCAAGTGTAACCCCCCCTCCTCCTTAACAGATACATGGCTCCATCCTCATAATAGACCAAGTGTAACCCCCCTCCTCCTTAACAGATACATGGCTCCATCCTCATAATAGACCAAGTGTAACCCCCCCTCCTCCTTAACAGATACATGGCTCCATCCTCATAATAGACCAAGTGTAACCCCCCCTCCTCCTTAACAGATACATGGCTCCATCCTCATAATAGACCAAGTGTAACCCCCCTCCTCCTTAACAGATACATGGCTCCATCCTCATAATAGACCAAGTGTAACCCCCCCTCCTCCTTAACAGATACATGGCTCCATCCTCATAATAGACCAAGTGTAACCCCCCCTCTCCTTAACAGATACATGGCTCCATCCTCATAATAGACCAAGTGTAACCCCCCCTCCTCCCTTAACAGATACATGGCTCCATCCTCATAATAGACCAAGTGTAACCCCCTCCTCCTTAACAGATACATGGCTCCATCCTCATAATAGACCAAGTGTAACCCCCCCTCCTCCTTAACAGATACATGGCTCCATCCTCATAATAGACCAAGTGTAACCCCCCCCTCCCTTAACAGATACATGGCTCCATCCTCATAATAGACCAAGTGTAACCCCCTCCTCCTTAACAGATACATGGCTCCATCCTCATAATAGACCAAGTGTAACCCCCCCTCCTCCTTAACAGATACATGGCTCCATCCTCATAATAGACCAAGTGTAACCCCCCCTCCTCCTTAACAGATACATGGCTCCATCCTCATAATAGACCAAGTGTAACCCCCCTCCTCCTTAACAGATACATGGCTCCATCCTCATAATAGACCAAGTGTAACCCCCCTCCTCCTTAACAGATACATGGCTCCATCCTCATAATAGACCAAGTGTAACCCCCCTCCTCCTTAACAGATACATGGCTCCATCCTCATAATAGACCAAGTGTAACCCCCCTCCTCCTTAACAGATACATGGCTCCATCCTCATAATAGACCAAGTGTAACCCCCTCCTCCTTAACAGATACATGGCTCCATCCTCATAATAGACCAAGTGTAACCCCCCCTCCTCCTTAACAGATACATGGCTCCATCCTCATAATAGACCAAGTGTAACCCCCCCTCCTCCTTAACAGATACATGGCTCCATCCTCATAATAGACCAAGTGTAACCCCCCCTCCTCCTTAACAGATACATGGCTCCATCCTCATAATAGACCAAGTGTAACCCCCCCTCCTCCTTAACAGATACATGGCTCCATCCTCATAATAGACCAAGTGTAACCCCCCTCCTCCTTAACAGATACATGGCTCCATCCTCATAATAGACCAAGTGTAACCCCCCTCCTCCTTAACAGATACATGGCTCCATCCTCATAATAGACCAAGTGTAACCCCCTCCTCCTTAACAGATACATGGCTCCATCCTCATAATAGACCAAGTGTAACCCCCCTCCTCCTTAACAGATACATGGCTCCATCCTCATAATAGACCAAGTGTAACCCCCCCCTCCTCTTAACAGATACATGGCTCCATCCTCATAATAGACCAAGTGTAACCCCCCCTCCTCCTTAACAGATACATGGCTCCATCCTCATAATAGACCAAGTGTAACCCCCCCTCCTCCTTAACAGATACATGGCTCCATCCTCATAATAGACCAAGTGTAACCCCCCCTCCTCCTTAACAGATACATGGCTCCATCCTCATAATAGACCAAGTGTAACCCCCTCCTCCTTAACAGATACATGGCTCCATCCTCATAATAGACCAAGTGTAACCCCCTCCTCCTTAACAGATACATGGCTCCATCCTCATAATAGACCAAGTGTAACCCCCTTCCCTCCCTAACAGATACATGGCTCCATCCTCATAATAGACCAAGTGTAACCCCCCTCCTCCTTAACAGATACATGGCTCCATCCTCATAATAGACCAAGTGTAACCCCCCTCCTCCTTAACAGATACATGGCTCCATCCTCATAATAGACCAAGTGTAACCCCCCTCCTCCTTAACAGATACATGGCTCCATCCTCATAATAGACCAAGTGTAACCCCCTCCTCCTTAACAGATACATGGCTCCATCCTCATAATAGACCAAGTGTAACCCCCCCCTCCTCCTTAACAGATACATGGCTCCATCCTCATAATAGACCAAGTGTAACCCCCCTCCTCCTTAACAGATACATGGCTCCATCCTCATAATAGACCAAGTGTAACCCCCCCTCCTCCTTAACAGATACATGGCTCCATCCTCATAATAGACCAAGTGTAACCCCCCCTCCTCCTTAACAGATACATGGCTCCATCCTCATAATAGACCAAGTGTAACCCCCCCCTCCTCCTTAACAGATACATGGCTCCATCCTCATAATAGACCAAGTGTAACCCCCCTCCTCCTTAACAGATACATGGCTCCATCCTCATAATAGACCAAGTGTAACCCCCCTCCTCCTTAACAGATACATGGCTCCATCCTCATAATAGACCAAGTGTAACCCCCCTCCTCCTTAACAGATACATGGCTCCATCCTCATAATAGACCAAGTGTAACCCCCCCTCCTCCTTAACAGATACATGGCTCCATCCTCATAATAGACCAAGTGTAACCCCCTCCTCCTTAACAGATACATGGCTCCATCCTCATAATAGACCAAGTGTAACCCCTCCTTAACAGACATGGCTCATCCTCATAATAGACCAGAACCCTCTCCTTACAGATACATGGCTCCATCCTCATAATAGACCAAGTGTAACCCCCCCCCCTCCTTAACAGATACATGGCTCCATCCTCATAATAGACCAAGTGTAACCCCCCTCCTCCTTAACAGATACATGGCTCCATCCTCATAATAGACCAAGTGTAACCCCCCTCCTCCTTAACAGATACATGGCTCCATCCTCATAATAGACCAAGTGTAACCCCCCTCCTCCTTAACAGATACATGGCTCCATCCTCATAATAGACCAAGTGTAACCCCCCTCCTCCTTAACAGATACATGGCTCCATCCTCATAATAGACCAAGTGTAACCCCCCCTCCTCCTTAACAGATACATGGCTCCATCCTCATAATAGACCAAGTGTAACCCCCCCTCCTCCTTAACAGATACATGGCTCCATCCTCATAATAGACCAAGTGTAACCCCCCCTCCTCCTTAACAGATACATGGCTCCATCCTCATAATAGACCAAGTGTAACCCCCCTCCTCCTTAACAGATACATGGCTCCATCCTCATAATAGACCAAGTGTAACCCCCTCCTCCTTAACAGATACATGGCTCCATCCTCATAATAGACCAAGTGTAACCCCCCTCCTCCTTCAACAGATACATGGCTCCATCCTCATAATAGACCAAGTGTAACCCCCTCCTCCTTAACAGATACATGGCTCCATCCTCATAATAGACCAAGTGTAACCCCCCTCCTCCTTAACAGATACATGGCTCCATCCTCATAATAGACCAAGTGTAACCCCCCCTCCTCCTTAACAGATACATGGCTCCATCCTCATAATAGACCAAGTGTAACCCCCCCTCCTCCTTAACAGATACATGGCTCCATCCTCATAATAGACCAAGTGTAACCCCCTCCTCCTTAACAGATACATGGCTCCATCCTCATAATAGACCAAGTGTAACCCCCCTCCTCCTTAACAGATACATGGCTCCATCCTCATAATAGACCAAGTGTAACCCCCCTCCTCCTTAACAGATACATGGCTCCATCCTCATAATAGACCAAGTGTAACCCCCCTCCTCCTTAACAGATACATGGCTCCATCCTCATAATAGACCAAGTGTAACCCCCCCTCCTCCTTAACAGATACATGGCTCCATCCTCATAATAGACCAAGTGTAACCCCCTCCTCCTTAACAGATACATGGCTCCATCCTCATAATAGACCAAGTGTAACCCCCCCTCCTCCTTAACAGATACATGGCTCCATCCTCATAATAGACCAAGTGTAACCCCCCCTCCTCCTTAACAGATACATGGCTCCATCCTCATAATAGACCAAGTGTAACCCCCCCTCCTCCTTAACAGATACATGGCTCCATCCTCATAATAGACCAAGTGTAACCCCCCTCCTCCTTAACAGATACATGGCTCCATCCTCATAATAGACCAAGTGTAACCCCCCCTCCTCCTTAACAGATACATGGCTCCATCCTCATAATAGACCAAGTGTAACCCCCCCTCCTCCTTAACAGATACATGGCTCCATCCTCATAATAGACCAAGTGTAACCCCCCTCCTCCTTAACAGATACATGGCTCCATCCTCATAATAGACCAAGTGTAACCCCCCCTCCTCCTTAACAGATACATGGCTCCATCCTCATAATAGACCAAGTGTAACCCCCCTCCTCCTTAACAGATACATGGCTCCATCCTCATAATAGACCAAGTGTAACCCCCCTCCTCCTTAACAGATACATGGCTCCATCCTCATAATAGACCAAGTGTAACCCCCCCTCCTCCTTAACAGATACATGGCTCCATCCTCATAATAGACCAAGTGTAACCCCCCCTCCTCCTTAACAGATACATGGCTCCATCCTCATAATAGACCAAGTGTAACCCCCCTCCTCCTTAACAGATACATGGCTCCATCCTCATAATAGACCAAGTGTAACCCCCCTCCTCCTTAACAGATACATGGCTCCATCCTCATAATAGACCAAGTGTAACCCCCCCTCCTCCTTAACAGATACATGGCTCCATCCTCATAATAGACCAAGTGTAACCCCCTCCTCCTTAACAGATACATGGCTCCATCCTCATAATAGACCAAGTGTAACCCCCCCTCCTCCTTAACAGATACATGGCTCCATCCTCATAATAGACCAAGTGTAACCCCCCCTCCTCCTTAACAGATACATGGCTCCATCCTCATAATAGACCAAGTGTAACCCCCCCTCCTCCTTAACAGATACATGGCTCCATCCTCATAATAGACCAAGTGTAACCCCCCCTCCTCCTTAACAGATACATGGCTCCATCCTCATAATAGACCAAGTGTAACCCCCCCTCCTCCTTAACAGATACATGGCTCCATCCTCATAATAGACCAAGTGTAACCCCCTCCTCCTTAACAGATACATGGCTCCATCCTCATAATAGACCAAGTGTAACCCCCCCCCTCCTTAACAGATACATGGCTCCATCCTCATAATAGACCAAGTGTAACCCCCCCTCCTCCTTAACAGATACATGGCTCCATCCTCATAATAGACCAAGTGTAACCCCCCCTCCTCCTTAACAGATACATGGCTCCATCCTCATAATAGACCAAGTGTAACCCCCTCCTCCTTAACAGATACATGGCTCCATCCTCATAATAGACCAAGTGTAACCCCCCCTCCTCCTTAACAGATACATGGCTCCATCCTCATAATAGACCAAGTGTAACCCCCCTCCTCCTTAACAGATACATGGCTCCATCCTCATAATAGACCAAGTGTAACCCCCTCCTCCTTAACAGATACATGGCTCCATCCTCATAATAGACCAAGTGTAACCCCCCCTCCTCCTTAACAGATACATGGCTCCATCCTCATAATAGACCAAGTGTAACCCCCCCCCCTCCTTAACAGATACATGGCTCCATCCTCATAATAGACCAAGTGTAACCCCCCCCCTCCTCCTTAACAGATACATGGCTCCATCCTCATAATAGACCAAGTGTAACCCCCCCTCCTCCTTAACAGATACATGGCTCCATCCTCATAATAGACCAAGTGTAACCCCCCTCCTCCTTAACAGATACATGGCTCCATCCTCATAATAGACCAAGTGTAACCCCCTCCTCCTTAACAGATACATGGCTCCATCCTCATAATAGACCAAGTGTAACCCCCCCTCCTCCTTAACAGATACATGGCTCCATCCTCATAATAGACCAAGTGTAACCCCCCCTCCTCCTTAACAGATACATGGCTCCATCCTCATAATAGACCAAGTGTAACCCCCCCTCCTCCTTAACAGATACATGGCTCCATCCTCATAATAGACCAAGTGTAACCCCCCCTCCTCCTTAACAGATACATGGCTCCATCCTCATAATAGACCAAGTGTAACCCCCCCTCCTCCTTAACAGATACATGGCTCCATCCTCATAATAGACCAAGTGTAACCCCCCCCCTCCTCCTTAACAGATACATGGCTCCATCCTCATAATAGACCAAGTGTAACCCCCCTCCTCCTTAACAGATACATGGCTCCATCCTCATAATAGACCAAGTGTAACCCCCCTCCTCCTTAACAGATACATGGCTCCATCCTCATAATAGACCAAGTGTAACCCCCCCTCCTCTTAACAGATACATGGCTCCATCCTCATAATAGACCAAGTGTAACCCCCCTCCTCCTTAACAGATACATGGCTCCATCCTCATAATAGACCAAGTGTAACCCCCCTCCTCCTTAACAGATACATGGCTCCATCCTCATAATAGACCAAGTGTAACCCCCCTCCTCCTTAACAGATACATGGCTCCATCCTCATAATAGACCAAGTGTAACCCCCCTCCTCCTTAACAGATACATGGCTCCATCCTCATAATAGACCAAGTGTAACCCCCCCCTCCTCCTTAACAGATACATGGCTCCATCCTCATAATAGACCAAGTGTAACCCCCCCTCCTCCTTAACAGATACATGGCTCCATCCTCATAATAGACCAAGTGTAACCCCCTCCTCCTTAACAGATACATGGCTCCATCCTCATAATAGACCAAGTGTAACCCCCCCTCCTCCTTAACAGATACATGGCTCCATCCTCATAATAGACCAAGTGTAACCCCCCCTCCTCCTTAACAGATACATGGCTCCATCCTCATAATAGACCAAGTGTAACCCCCCTCCTCCTTAACAGATACATGGCTCCATCCTCATAATAGACCAAGTGTAACCCCCCCCTCCTCCTTAACAGATACATGGCTCCATCCTCATAATAGACCAAGTGTAACCCCCCTCCTCCTTAACAGATACATGGCTCCATCCTCATAATAGACCAAGTGTAACCCCCCCTCCTCCTTAACAGATACATGGCTCCATCCTCATAATAGACCAAGTGTAACCCCCCCTCCTCCTTAACAGATACATGGCTCCATCCTCATAATAGACCAAGTGTAACCCCCCCCTCCTCCTTAACAGATACATGGCTCCATCCTCATAATAGACCAAGTGTAACCCCCCTCCTCCTTAACAGATACATGGCTCCATCCTCATAATAGACCAAGTGTAACCCCCCTCCTCCTTAACAGATACATGGCTCCATCCTCATAATAGACCAAGTGTAACCCCCCTCCTCCTTAACAGATACATGGCTCCATCCTCATAATAGACCAAGTGTAACCCCCCCTCCTCCTTAACAGATACATGGCTCCATCCTCATAATAGACCAAGTGTAACCCCCCTCCTCCTTAACAGATACATGGCTCCATCCTCATAATAGACCAAGTGTAACCCCCCCCTCCTCCTTAACAGATACATGGCTCCATCCTCATAATAGACCAAGTGTAACCCCCCCTCCTCCTTAACAGATACATGGCTCCATCCTCATAATAGACCAAGTGTAACCCCCCCTCCTCCTTAACAGATACATGGCTCCATCCTCATAATAGACCAAGTGTAACCCCCCCTCCTCCTTAACAGATACATGGCTCCATCCTCATAATAGACCAAGTGTAACCCCCCCTCCTCCTTAACAGATACATGGCTCCATCCTCATAATAGACCAAGTGTAACCCCCCCTCCTCCTTAACAGATACATGGCTCCATCCTCATAATAGACCAAGTGTAACCCCCTCCTCCTTAACAGATACATGGCTCCATCCTCATAATAGACCAAGTGTAACCCCCCCTCCTCCTTAACAGATACATGGCTCCATCCTCATAATAGACCAAGTGTAACCCCCCTCCTCCTTAACAGATACATGGCTCCATCCTCATAATAGACCAAGTGTAACCCCCCTCCTCCTTAACAGATACATGGCTCCATCCTCATAATAGACCAAGTGTAACCCCCCTCCTCCTTAACAGATACATGGCTCCATCCTCATAATAGACCAAGTGTAACCCCCCCTCCTCCTTAACAGATACATGGCTCCATCCTCATAATAGACCAAGTGTAACCCCCCCTCCTCCTTAACAGATACATGGCTCCATCCTCATAATAGACCAAGTGTAACCCCCCCTCCTCCTTAACAGATACATGGCTCCATCCTCATAATAGACCAAGTGTAACCCCCCCCTCCTTAACAGATACATGGCTCCATCCTCATAATAGACCAAGTGTAACCCCCCCTCCTCCTTAACAGATACATGGCTCCATCCTCATAATAGACCAAGTGTAACCCCCCCCTCCTCCTTAACAGATACATGGCTCCATCCTCATAATAGACCAAGTGTAACCCCCCCTCCTCCTTAACAGATACATGGCTCCATCCTCATAATAGACCAAGTGTAACCCCCCCTCCTCCTTAACAGATACATGGCTCCATCCTCATAATAGACCAAGTGTAACCCCCCCCTCCTCCTTAACAGATACATGGCTCCATCCTCATAATAGACCAAGTGTAACCCCCCCCCTCCTTAACAGATACATGGCTCCATCCTCATAATAGACCAAGTGTAACCCCCCCTCCTCCTTAACAGATACATGGCTCCATCCTCATAATAGACCAAGTGTAACCCCCCCTCCTCCTTAACAGATACATGGCTCCATCCTCATAATAGACCAAGTGTAACCCCCCTCCTCCTTAACAGATACATGGCTCCATCCTCATAATAGACCAAGTGTAACCCCCCTCCTCCTTAACAGATACATGGCTCCATCCTCATAATAGACCAAGTGTAACCCCCCCTCCTCCTTAACAGATACATGGCTCCATCCTCATAATAGACCAAGTGTAACCCCCCCTCCTCCTTAACAGATACATGGCTCCATCCTCATAATAGACCAAGTGTAACCCCCCCTCCTCCTTAACAGATACATGGCTCCATCCTCATAATAGACCAAGTGTAACCCCCCTCCTCTTAACAGATACATGGCTCCATCCTCATAATAGACCAAGTGTAACCCCCCCCTCCTTAACAGATACATGGCTCCATCCTCATAATAGACCAAGTGTAACCCCCCCTCCTCCTTAACAGATACATGGCTCCATCCTCATAATAGACCAAGTGTAACCCCCCCTCCTCCTTAACAGATACATGGCTCCATCCTCATAATAGACCAAGTGTAACCCCCTCCTCCTTAACAGATACATGGCTCCATCCTCATAATAGACCAAGTGTAACCCCCCTCCTCCTTAACAGATACATGGCTCCATCCTCATAATAGACCAAGTGTAACCCCCCTCCTCCTTAACAGATACATGGCTCCATCCTCATAATAGACCAAGTGTAACCCCCCTCCTCCTTAACAGATACATGGCTCCATCCTCATAATAGACCAAGTGTAACCCCCCCTCCTCCTTAACAGATACATGGCTCCATCCTCATAATAGACCAAGTGTAACCCCCCCCTCCTCCTTAACAGATACATGGCTCCATCCTCATAATAGACCAAGTGTAACCCCCCCTCCTCCTTAACAGATACATGGCTCCATCCTCATAATAGACCAAGTGTAACCCCCCTCCTCCTTAACAGATACATGGCTCCATCCTCATAATAGACCAAGTGTAACCCCCCTCCTCAACAGATACATGGCTCCATCCTCATAATAGACCAAGTGTAACCCCCTCCTCCTCTAACAGATACATGGCTCCATCCTCATAATAGACCAAGTGTAACCCCCCTCCTCCTTAACAGATACATGGCTCCATCCTCATAATAGACCAAGTGTAACCCCCCTCCTCCTTAACAGATACATGGCTCCATCCTCATAATAGACCAAGTGTAACCCCCCCTCCTCCTTAACAGATACATGGCTCCATCCTCATAATAGACCAAGTGTAACCCCCTCCTCCTTAACAGATACATGGCTCCATCCTCATAATAGACCAAGTGTAACCCCCCCCTCCTCCTTAACAGATACATGGCTCCATCCTCATAATAGACAAGTGTAACCCCCCTCCTCCTTAAGTAATAGACCAAGTGGCTCCATCCCTCATAATAGACCAAGTGTAACCCCCCCTCCTTAACAGATACATGGCTCCATCCTCATAATAGACCAAGTGTAACCCCCCTCCTCCTTAACAGATACATGGCTCCATCCTGATAATAGACCAAGTGTAACCCCCCCTCCTCCTTAACAGATACATGGCTCCATCCTCATAATAGACCAAGTGTAACCCCCCCTCCTCCTTAACAGATACATGGCTCCATCCTCATAATAGGCCAAGTGTAACCCCCCCCCTCCTCCTTAACAGATACATGGCTCCATCCTCATAATAGACCAAGTGTAACCCCCCCTCCTCCTTAACAGATACATGGCTCCATCCTCATAATAGACCAAGTGTAACCCCCCTCCTCCTTAACAGATAAATGGCTCCATCCTCATAATAGACCAGTAGTAAAACCCCCCTCCTCCTTAACAGATACATGGCTCCATCCTCATAATAGACCAAGTGTAACCCCCCCCTTCTCCTTAACAGATACATGGCTCCATCCTCATAATAGACCAAGTGTAACCCCCCTCCTCCTTAACAGATACATGGCTCCATCCTCACAATAGACCAAGTGTAACCCCCTCCTCCTTAACAGATACATGGCTCCATCCTCATAATAGACCAAGTGTAACCCCCCCTCCTCCTTAACAGATACATGGCTCCATCCTCATAATAGACCAAGTGTAACCCCCCCCCTCCTCCTTAACAGATACATGGCTCCATCCTCATAATAGACCAAGTGTAACCCCCTCCTTAACAGATACATGGCTCCATCCTCATAATAGACCAAGTGTAACCCCCCTCCTCCTTAACAGATACATGGCTCCATCCTCATAATAGACCAAGTGTAACCCCCCCTCCTCCTTAACAGATACATGGCTCCATCCTCATAATAGACCAAGTGTAACCCCCCTTAACAGATGCATGGCTCCATACTCATAATAGACCAAGTGTAACCCCCCTTAACAGATACATGGCTCCATCATCATAATAGACCAAGTGTAACCCCCCCTCCTCCTTAACAGATACATGGCTCCATCCTCATAATAGACCAAGTGTAACCCCCCCTCTCCTTAACAAATACATGGCTCCATCCTCATAATAGACCAAGTGTATCCCCCCTTAACAGATACATGGCTCCATCATCATAATAGACCAAGTGTAACCCCCCTCCTCCTTAACGGATACATGGCTCCATCCTCATAATAGACCAAGTGTAACCCCCCCTCCTCCTTAACAGATACATGGCTCCATCCTCAAAATAGACCAAGTGTAACCCCCCCCTCTTTAACAGATACATGGCTCCATACTCATAATAGACCAAGTGTAACCCCCCCTTAACAGATACATGGCTCCATCCTCATAATAGACCAAGTGTAACCCCCCCTCCTCCTTAACAGATACATGGCTCCATCCTCATAATAGACCAAGTGTAACCCCCCCTCCTCCTTAACAGATACATGGCTCCATCCTCATAATAGACCAAGTGTAACCCCTTCCCTCCTCCTTAACAGATACATGGCTCCATCCTAATAATAGACCAAGTGTAACCCCCCTCCTCCTTAACAGATACATGGCTCCATCCTCATAATAGACCAAGTGTAACCCCCCCTCCTCCTTAACAGATACATGGCTCCATCCTCATAATAGACCAAGTGTAACCCCCCCCTCCTCCTTAACAGATACATGGCTCCATCCTCAAAATAGACCAAGTGTAACCCCCCTCCTCCTTAACAGATACATGGCTCCATCCTCATAATAGACCAAGTGTAACCCCCCCCCTCCTCCTTAACAGATACATGGCTCCACCCTCATAATAGACCAAGTGTAACCTCCCCTCCTCCTTAACAGATACATGGCTCCATCCTCATAATAGACCAAGTGTAACCCCCCCTCCTCCTTAACAGATACATGGCTCCATCCTCATAATAGACCAAGTGTAACCCCCCCTCCTCCTTAACAGATACATGGCTCCATCCTCATAATAGACCAAGTGTAACCCCCCCTCCTCCTTAACAGATACATGGCTCCATCCTCATAATAGACCAAGTGTAACCCCCCCCTCCTCCTTAACAGATACATGGCTCCATCCTCATAATAGACCAAGTGTAACCCCCTCCTCCTTAACAGATACATGGCTCCATCCTCATAATAGACCAAGTGTAACCCCCCTCCTCCTTAACAGATACATGGCTCCATCCTCATAATAGACCAAGTGTAACCCCCTCCTCCTTAACAGATACATGGCTCCATCCTCATAATAGACCAAGTGTAACCCCCCCTCCTCCTTAACAGATACATGGCTCCATCCTCATAATAGACCAAGTGTAACCCCCCCTCCTCCTTAACAGATACATGGCTCCATCCTCATAATAGACCAAGTGTAACCCCCCCTCCTCCTTAACAGATACATGGCTCCATCCTCATAATAGACCAAGTGTAACCCCCCCTCCTCCTTAACAGATACATGGCTCCATCCTCATAATAGACCAAGTGTAACCCCCCCTCCTCCTTAACAGATACATGGCTCCATCCTCATAATAGACCAAGTGTAACCCCCCCCTCCTCCTTAACAGATACATGGCTCCATCCTCATAATAGACCAAGTGTAACCCCCCCTCCTCCTTAACAGATACATGGCTCCATCCTCATAATAGACCAAGTGTAACCCCCCCTCCTCCTTAACAGATACATGGCTCCATCCTCATAATAGACCAAGTGTAACCCCCTCCTCCTTAACAGATACATGGCTCCATCCTCATAATAGACCAAGTGTAACCCCCCCTCCTCCTTAACAGATACATGGCTCCATCCTCATAATAGACCAAGTGTAACCCCCCTCCTCCTTAACAGATACATGGCTCCATCCTCATAATAGACCAAATGTAACCCCCCCTCCTCCTTAACAGATACATGGCTCCATCCTCATAATAGACCACAGTGTAACCCCCCCTCCTCCTTAACAGATACATGGCTCCATCCTCATAATAGACCAAGTGTAACCCCCCCCCTCCTTAACAGATACATGGCTCCATCCTCATAATAGACCAAGTGTAACCCTCCCCTCCTCCTTAACAGATACATGGCTCCATACTCATAATAGACCAAGTGTAACCCCCCCTTAACAGATGCATGGCTCCATACTCATAATAGACCAAGTGTAACCCCCCTTAACAGATACATGGCTCCATCATCATAATAGACCAAGTGTAACCCCCCTCCTCCTTAACAGATACATGGCTCCATCCTCATAATAGTCCAAGTGTAACCCCCCCTTCTCCCTAACAGATACATGGCTCCATCCTCATAATAGACCAAGTGTATCCCCCCCTTAACAGATACATGGCTCCATCATCATAATAGACCAAGTGTAACCCCCACTCCTCCTTAACAGATACATGGCTCCATCCTCATAATCGACCAAGTGTAACCCCTCCCTCCTCCTTAACAGATACATGGCTCCATCCTCATAAATAGACCAAGTGTAACCCCCCTCCTTAACAGATACATGGCTCCATCCTCATAATAGACCAAGTGTAACCCCCTCCTCCTTAACAGATACATGGCTCCATCCTCATAATAGACCAATTGTAACCCCCCCTCCTCCTTAACAGATACATGGCTCCATCCTCATAATAGACCAAGTGTAACCCCTTCCCTCCTCCTTAACAGATACATGGCTCCATCCTAAAAATAGACCAAGTGTAACCCCCCCTCCTCCTTAACAGATACATGGCTCCATCCTCATAATAGACCAAGTGTAACCCCCCCTCCTCCTTAACAGATACATGGCTCCATCCTCATAATAGACCAAGTGTAACCCCTTCCCTCCTCCTTAACAGATACATGGCTCCATCCTAAAAATAGACCAAGTGTAACCCCCTCCTCCTTAACAGATACATGGCTCCATCCTCATAATAGACCAAGTGTAACCCCCCCTCCTCCTTAAAAGATACATGGCTCCACCCTCATAATAGACAAAGTGTAACCTCCCTCCTCCTTAACAGATACATGGCTCCATCCTCATAATAGACCAAGTGTAACCCCCTTCCCTCCTCCTTAACAGATACATGGCTCCATCCTCATAATAGACCAAGTGTAACCCCCCTCCTCCTTAACAGATACATGGCTCCATCCTCATAATAGACCAAGTGTAACCCCCCCTCCTCCTTAACAGATACATGGCTCCATCCTCATAATAGACCAAGTGTAACCCCCCCCCTCCTCCTTAACAGATACATGGCTCCATCCTCATAATAGACCAAGTGTAACCCCCCCTCCTCCTTAACAGATACATGGCTCCATCCTCATAATAGACCAAGTGTAACCCCCCCTCCTCCTTAACAGATACATGGCTCCACCCTCATAATAGACAAAGTGTAACCTCCCCTCCTCCTTAACAGATACATGGCTCCATCCTCATAATAGACCAAGTGTAACCCCTTCCCTCCTCCTTAACAGATACATGGCTCCATCCTCATAATAGACCAAGTGTAACCCCCCCTCCTCCTTAACAGATACATGGCTCCATCCTCATAATAGACCAAGTGTAACCCCCCCTCCTCCTTAACAGATACATGGCTCCATCCTCATAATAGACCAAGTGTAACCCCCCCCCTCCTCCTTAACAGATACATGGCTCCATCCTCATAATAGACCAAGTGTAACCCCCCCTCCTCCTTAACAGATACATGGCTCCATCCTCATAATAGACCAAGTGTAACCCCCCCTCCTCCTTAACAGATACATGGCTCCATCCTCATAATAGACCAAGTGTAACCCCCCCCTCTTTAACAGATACATGGCTCCATCCTCATAATAGACCAAGTGTAACCCCCCCCTCCTCCTTAACACATACATGGCTCCATCCTCATAATAGACCAAGTGTAACCCCCCCTCCTCCTTAACAGATAAATGGCTCCATCCTCATAATAGACCAAGTGTAACCCCCCCTCCTCCTTAACAGATACATGGCTCCATCCTCATAATAGACCACGTGTAACCCCCCCCCTTCTCCTTAACAGATACATGGCTCCATCCTCATAATAGACCAAGTGTAACCCCCCCCTCCTCCTTAACAGATACATGGCTCCATCCTCATAATAGACCAAGTGTAACCCCCCTCCTCCTTAACAGATACATGGCTCCATCCTCATAATAGACCACATGTAACCCCCCCCTCCTCCTTAACAGATACATGGCTCCATCCTCATAATAGACCACATGTAACCCCCCCTCCTCCTCCTTAACAGATACATGGCTCCATCCTCATAATAGACCAAGTGTAACCCCCCCTCCTCCTTAACAGATACATGGCTCCATCCTCATAATAGACCAAGTGTAACCCCCCCTCCTCCTTAACAGATACATGGCTCCATCCTCATAATAGACCAAGTGTAACCCCCTCCTCCTTAACAGATACATGGCTCCATCCTCATAATAGACCAAGTGTAACCCTCCCCTCCTCCTTAACAGATACATGGCTCCATACTCATAATAGACCAAGTGTAACCCCCCCCCTTAACAGATGCATGGCTCCATACTCATAATAGACCAAGTGTAACCCCCCTTAACAGATACATGGCTCCATCATCATAATAGACCAAGTGTAACCCCCCTCCTCCTTAACAGATACATGGCTCCATCCTCATAATAGTCCAAGTGTAACCCCCCCTTCTCCCTAACAAATACATGGCTCCATCCTCATAATAGACCAAGTGTATCCCCCCTTAACAGATACATGGCTCCATACTCATAATAGACCAAGTGTAACCCCCCCCTTAACAGATACATGGCTCCATCATCATAATAGACCAAGTGTAACCCCCACTCCTCCTTAACAGATACATGGCTGCATCCTCATAATCGACCAAGTGTAACCCCCTCTCTTAACAGATACATGGCTCCATACTCATAATAGACCAAGTGTAACTCCCCTCCCCCCTTAACAGATACATGGCTCCATCCTCATAATAGACCAAGTGTATCCCCCCCTCCTCCTTAACAGATACATGGCTCCATCCTCATAATAGACCAATTGTAACCCCCCCCTCCTCCTTAACAGATACATGGCTCCATCCTCATAATAGACCAAGTGTAACCCCCTTCCCTCCTCCTTAACAGATACATGGCTCCATCCTAAAAATAGACCAGGTGTAACCCCCTCCTCCTTAACAGATACATGGCTCCATCCTCATAATAGACCAAGTGTAACCCCCCTCCTCCTTAACAGATACATGGCTCCATCCTCATAATAGACCAAGTGTAACCCCTTCCCTCCTCCTTAACAAATACATGGCTCCATCCTAAAAATAGACCAAGTGTAACCCCCTCCTCCTTAACAGATACATGGCTCCATCCTCA
Organism: Salmo salar; assembly: GCF_905237065.1. Taxonomy (NCBI): domain Eukaryota; kingdom Metazoa; phylum Chordata; class Actinopteri; order Salmoniformes; family Salmonidae; genus Salmo; species Salmo salar. The sequence goes on from NW_025548718.1 coordinate 48,718, forward strand.
TAATAGACCAAGTGTAACCCCCCCTCCTCCTTAAAAGATACATGGCTCCACCCTCATAATAGACAAAGTGTAACCTCCCCTCCTCCTTAACAGATACATGGCTCCATCCTCATAATAGACCAAGTGTAACCCCTTCCCTCCTCCTTAACAGATACATGGCTCCATCCTCATAATAGACCAAGTGTAACCCCCCTCCTCCTTAACAGATACATGGCTCCATCCTCATAATAGACCAAGTGTAACCCCCCTCCTCCTTAACAGATACATGGCTCCATCCTCATAATAGACCAAGTGTAACCCCCCCTCCTCCTTAACAGATACATGGCTCCATCCTCATAATAGACCAAGTGTAACCCCCCCCTCCTCCTTAACAGATACATGGCTCCATCCTCATAATAGACCAAGTGTAACCCCCCCTCCTCCTTAACAGATAAATGGCTCCATCCTCATAATCGACCAAGTGTAACCCCCCTTTAACAGATACATGGCTCCATCCTCATAATAGACCAAGTGTAACCCCCCTCCTCCTTAACAGATACATGGCTCCATCCTCATAATAGACCAAGTGTAACCCCTTCCCTCCTCCTTAACAGATACATGGCTCCATCCTAAAAATAGACCAAGTGTAACCCCCCTCCTCCTTTACAGATACATGGCTCCATCCTCATAATAGACCAAGTGTAACCCCCCCCCTCCTCCTTAACAGATACATGGCTCCATCCTCATAATAGACCAAGTGTAACCCCCCCTCCTCCTTAACAGATACATGGCTCCATCCTCATAATAGACCAAGTGTAACCCCCTTCCCTCCTCCTTAACAGATACATGGCTCCATCCTCATAATAGACCAAGTGTAACCCCCCCTCCTCCTTAACAGATACATGGCTCCATCCTCATAATAGACCAAGTGTAACCCCCCTCCTCCTTAACAGATACATGGCTCCATCCTCATAATAGACCAAGTGTAACCCCCTTCCCTCCTCCTTAACAGATACATGGCTCCATCCTCATAATAGACCAAGTGTAACCCCCCCCTCCTCCTTAACAGATACATGGCTCCATCCTCATAATAGACCAAGTGTAACCCCCCCCTCCTCCTTAACAGATACATGGCTCCATCCTCATAATAGACCAAGTGTAACCCCCCTCCTTAACAGATACATTGCTCCATCCTCATAATAGACCAAGTGTAACCCCCCTCCTCCTTAACAGATACATGGCTCCATCCTCATAATAGACCAAGTGTAACCCCCCTCCTCCTTAACAGATACATGGCTCCATCCTCATAATAGACCAAGTGTAACCCTCCCCCCTCCTTAACAGATACATGGCTCCATCCTCATAATAGACCAAGTGTAACCCCCCCTCCTTAACAGATACATGGCTCCATCCTCATAATATACCAAGTGTAACCCCCCCTCCTCCTCCTTAACAGATACATGGCTCCATCCTCATAATAGACCAAGTGTAACCCCCCCTCCTCCTTAACAGATACATGGCTCCATCCTCATAATAGACCAAGTGTAAACCCCCCCCTCCCCTCCTTAACAGATACATGGCTCCATCCTCATAATAGACCAAGTGTAACCCCCCCTCCTCCTTAACAGATACATGGCTCCATCCTCATAATAGACCAAGCGTGTGTGTGTGTGTGTGTGTGTGTGTGTGTGTGTGTGTGTGTGTGTGTGTGTGTGTGTGTGTGTGTGTGTGTGTGTGTGTGTGTGTGTGTGTGTGTTCAGCTCTAGGCTCTGGTAAGCTTTCCATGGAAACATCACCTCTAGGTAAATCGACCGAACTTCAGGCTCCAAATTGTTCAGCAATTTCACACACACACAAAATGGGCCTAAAAAACCCACACAGAACTCCCAATCTATAATAGACACACACACACACATACACAGTACTGTGTTAGTTTGAGAAACGCTTTGTTAATCTGAGAACCCCACTGTTCCCCGGTAGGCCGTCATTGTAAATAAGAATTTGTTCTTTAAACGGACTTGCCTAGTTAAATAAAGGTTACATAAATAAACATGTTTGTAGTCTGTAGTAATTTTCTTCATGTCTGAGCAGTGTCATGCTAGCTAGCTAGTTGGTGGAGATGTGATTGTCATGCTAGCTAGCTAGTTGGTGGAGATGTGATTGTCATACTAGCTAGCTAGTTGGTGGTGATGTGATTGTCATACTAGCTAGCTAGTTGGTGGAGATTTGATTGTCATGCTAGCTAGCTAGCTGGTGGACATGTTATTGTCATGCTAGCTAGCTAGTTGGTGGACATGTGATTGTCATGCTAGCTAGCCAGTTGGTGGACATGTGATTGTCATGCTAGCTAGCTGGTGGACATGTGATTGTCATGCTAGCTGGTGGAGGTGTGGTTGTTATGCTAGCTGTTGGACATGTGATTGTCATGCTAGCTAGCTAGTTGGTGGACATGTGATTGTCATGCTAGCTAGCCAGTTGGTGGACATGTGATTGTCATGCTAGCTAGCTGGTGGACATGTGATTGTCATGCTTGCTGGTGGAGGTGTGGTTGTTATGCTAGCTGTTGGACATGTGATTGTCATGCTAGCTAGCCAGTTGGTGGAGATGTGATTGTCATGCTAGCTTGCTAGCTGGTGGACATGTGATTGTCATGCTAGCTTGCTAGCTGGTGGACATGTGATTGTCATGCTAGCTAGCTAGCTAGCTGGTGGACATGTGATTGTCATGCTAGCTGGTGGAGGTGTGGTTGTCATGCTAGCTGTTGGACATGTGATTGTCATGCTAGCTAGCCAGTTGGTGGAGATGTGATTGTCATGCTAGCTTGCTAGCTGGTGGACATGTGATTGTCATGCTAGCTAGCCAGTTGGTGGAGATGTGATTGTCATGCTAGCTAGCCAGTTGGTGGATGCTAGCTGGTGGACATGTGATTGTCATGCTAGCTAGCCAGTTGGTGGATGCTAGCTGGTGGACATGTGATTGTCATGCTAGCTAGCCAGTTGGTGGAGATGTGATTGTCATGCTAGCTAGCTAGCTGGTGGAAATGTGATTGTCATGCTAGCTAGCTAGCTGGTGGACATGTGATTGTCATGCTAGCTAGCCAGTTGGTGGATGCTAGCTGGTGGACATGTGATTGTCATGCTAGCTAGCCAGTTGGTGGATATGTGATTGTCATGCTAGCTTGCTACCTGGTGGACATGTGATTGTCATGCTAGCTAGCCAGTTGGTGGAGATGTGATTGTCATGCTAGCTAGTTGGTGGACATGTGATTGTCATGCTAGCTGGTGGACATGTGATTGTCATGCTAGCTAGCTAGCTGGTGGACATGTGATTGTCATGCTAGCTGGTGGACATGTGATTGTCATGCTAGCTAGCTGGTGGAGATGGGATTGTCATGCTAGCTAGGTGGTGGAGGTGGGATTGTTATGCTAGCTAGCTGGTGGAGGTGGGATTGTCATGCTAACTAGCAGGCAACTTGCTAAAATAATGAGCTACCAAAAGCAAGCAGAGAGAGCTCCCACGGGGAAGCTCTGAGGACTGTGTTCTTTTAATGTAGAACAGGTTTGCACTGGGACTCCCAACAGAGTGCTGGGACATTAGAATACCTCTGAGATCTGACTGCTGATGTTGATACAGAAAATAGCATGGGAACAATCTGATCTGATGAACTCTCCTGTGAACTCTGTTCTACCATTGCCTTGCATAGCCTTTTCAACTATGTAGCAACATATTGAAACATAGCAGCTGTATGAACTTGCTTAGCTAGGTGGGACAACCACATGTCACAGTAGTTAGTATATTCAGATAGCTAGGTGGGTCAACCACATATCCCAGTAGTTAGTATATTCAGATAGCTAGGTGGGACAACCACATATCCCAGTAGTTAGTATATTCAGATAGCTAGGTGGGACAACCACATATTACAGTAGTTAGTATATTCAGATAGCTAGGTGGACAACCACATATTACAGTAGTTAGTATATTCAGATAGCTAGGTGGGACGACCACATATCACAGTAGTTAGTATATTCAGATAGCTAGGTGGGACAACCACATATCACAGTAGTTAGTATATTCAGATAGCTAGGTGAGACAACCACATATCCCAGTAGTTAGTATATTCAGATAGCTAGGTGGGACAACCACATATTACAGTAGTTAGTATATTCAGATAGCTAGGTGGACAACCACATATTACAGTAGTTAGTATATTCAGATAGCTAGGTGGGACAACCACATATCACGGTAGTTAGTATATTCAGATAGCTAGGTGGGACAACCACATATCACAGTAGTTAGTATATTCAGATAGCTAGGTGAGACAACCACATATCCCAGTAGTTAGTATATTCAGATAGCTAGGTGGGACAACCACATATCCCAGTAGTTAGTATATTCAGATAGCTTGGTGGACAACCACATATTACAGTAGTTAGTATATTCAGATAGCTAGGTGGGACGACCACATATCACAGTAGTTAGTATATTCAGATAGCTAGGTGGGACAACCACATATCCCAGTAGTTAGTATATTCATCTTCAGATAGCTAGGTGGACAACCACATATCCCAGTAGTTAGTATATTCAGATAGCTAGGTGGGACAACCACATATTACAGTAGTTAGTATATTCAGATAGCTAGGTGGGATGACCACATATCACAGTAGTTAGTATATTCAGATAGCTAGGTGGACAACCACATATCACAGTAGTTAGTATATTCAGATAGCTAGGTGGGTCAACCACATATCCCAGTAGTTAGTATATTCAGATAGCTAGGTGGGACAACCACATATCCCAGTAGTTAGTATATTCAGATAGCTAGGTGGGACAACCACATATTACAGTAGTTAGTATATTCAGATAGCTAGGTGGACAACCACATATTACAGTAGTTAGTATATTCAGATAGCTAGGTGGGACGACCACATATCACAGTAGTTAGTATATTCAGATAGCTAGGTGGGACAACCACATATCACAGTAGTTAGTATATTCAGATAGCTAGGTGAGACAACCACATATCCCAGTAGTTAGTATATTCAGATAGCTAGGTGGGACAACCACATATTACAGTAGTTAGTATATTCAGATAGCTAGGTGGACAACCACATATTACAGTAGTTAGTATATTCAGATAGCTAGGTGGGACAACCACATATCACAGTAGTTAGTATATTCAGATAGCTAGGTGGGACAACCACATATCACAGTAGTTAGTATATTCAGATAGCTAGGTGAGACAACCACATATCCCAGTAGTTAGTATATTCAGATAGCTAGGTGGGACAACCACATATCCCAGTAGTTAGTATATTCAGATAGCTTGGTGGACAACCACATATTACAGTAGTTAGTATATTCAGATAGCTAGGTGGGACGACCACATATCACAGTAGTTAGTATATTCAGATAGCTAGGTGGGACAACCACATATCCCAGTAGTTAGTATATTCATCTTCAGATAGCTAGGTGGACAACCACATATCCCAGTAGTTAGTATATTCAGATAGCTAGGTGGGACAACCACATATTACAGTAGTTAGTATATTCAGATAGCTAGGTGGGATGACCACATATCACAGTAGTTAGTATATTCAGATAGCTAGGTGGACAACCACATATCACAGTAGTTAGTATATTCAGATAGCTAGGTGGGACAACCACATATTACAGTAGTTAGTATATTCAGATAGCTAGGTGGGATGACCACATATCACAGTAGTTAGTATATTCAGATAGCTAGGTGGGACAACCACATATCACAGTAGTTAGTATATTCAGATAGCTAGGTGGGACAACCACATATCCCAGTAGTTAGTATATTCAGATAGCTAGGTGGGACAACCACATATCCCAGTAGTTAGTATATTCAGATAGCTAGGTGGGACAACCACATATCACAGTACTTAGTATATTCAGATAGCTAGGTGGGACGACCACATATCACAGTAGTTAGTATATTCAGATAGCTAGGTGGGACGACCACATATCACAGTAGTTAGTATATTCAGATAGCTAGGTGGGACGACCACATATCACAGTAGTTAGTATATTCAGATAGCTAGGTGGGACGACCACATATCACAGTAGTTAGTATATTCAGATAGCTAGGTGGGACGACCACATATCACAGTAGTTAGTATATTCAGATAGCTAGGTGGGACGACCACATATCACAGTAGTTAGTATATTCAGATAGCTAGGTGGGACGACCACATATCACAGTAGTTAGTATATTCAGATAGCTAGGTGGGACGACCACATATCACAGTAGTTAGTATATTCAGATAGCTAGGTGGGACGACCACATATCACAGTAGTTAGTATATTCAGATAGCTAGGTGGGACGACCACATATCACAGTAGTTAGTATATTCAGATAGCTAGGTGGGACGACCACATATCACAGTAGTTAGTATATTCAGATAGCTAGGTGGGACAACCACATATCACAGTAGTTAGTATATTCAGATAGCTAGGTGGGACGACCACATATCCCAGTAGTTAGTATATTCAGATAGCTAGGTGGGACGACCACATATCACAGTAGTTAGTATATTCAGATAGCTAGGTGGGACGACCACATATCACAGTAGTTAGTATATTCAGATAGCTAGGTGGGACGACCACATATCACAGTAGTTAGTATATTCAGATAGCTAGGTGGGACGACCACATATCACAGTAGGTAGTAGATTCAGATAGCTAGGTGGGACAACCACATATTACAGTAGTTAGTATATTCAGATAGCTAGGTGGGACAACCACATATCCCAGTAGTTAGTATATTCAGATAGCTAGGTGGGACAACCACATCACAGTAGTTAGTATATTCAGATAGCTAGGTGGGACAACCACATATCACAGTAGTTAGTATATTCAGATAGCTAGGTGGGACAACCACATATCCCAGTAGTTAGTATATTCATCTTCAGATAGCTAGGTGGACAACCACATATCCCAGTAGTTAGTATATTCAGATAGCTTCAGTCCTAGCCCCAGTTCCCTATCCCAGTCCTAGCCCCAGTTCCCTATCCCAGTCCTATCCCCTATCCCAGTGCTAGCCCCAGTCCCAGTCCTATTCTCAACCCCAGTCCTATTGCCAGTCCTATTCCCAGTCCTATCCCCAGCCCCAGTGCCCAGTCCACAATCCTATTCCCAGTCCTATTCTCAGTCCCAGTCCTATTCACAGTCCTGTCCCCAGGCCCAGTTTTATTCCCAGTCCTATTCTCAGTCTCAGTCCTATTCCCAGTTCAATTCTCAGTCCTAATCTCAGACCCGGTCAGTCCATGTCCTCAGCAGTACCAGTTAGTCCATTACATCAGCAGTCCCAGTTAGTCCATTATCTCAGCAGTACCAGTTAGTCCATTACCTCAGCAGTACCAGTCAGTCCATTACCTCAGCAGTACCAGTCAGTCCATTACCCCAGCAGTACCAGTCAGTCCATTACCTCAGCAGTACCAGTCAGTCCATTACCTCAGCAGTACCAGTCAGTCCATTACCTCAGCAGTACCAGTCAGTCCATTACCTCAGCAATACCAGTCAGTCTATTACCTCAGCAATACCAGTCAGTCCATTACCTCAGCAGTACCAGTACCAGTCAGTCCATTACCTCAGCAGTACCAGTCAGTTCATTACCTCAGCAGTACCAGTCAGTCCATTACCTCAGCAGTACCAGTCAGTCCATTACCTCAGCAGTACCAGTACCAGTCAGTCCATTACCTCAGCAGTACCAGTCAGTCCATTACCTCAGCAGTACCAGTCAGTCCATTACCTCAGCAGTACCAGTCAGTCCATTACCTCAGCAGTACCAGTACCAGTCAGTCCATTACCTCAGCAGTACCAGTCAGTCCATTACTTCAGCAGTACCAGTCAGTCCATTATCTCAGCAGTACCAGTCAGTCCATTACCTCAGCAGTACCAGTACCAGTCAGTCCATTACCTCAGCAGTACCAGTACCAGGCCCAGTCAGTCCATTACCTCAGCAGTACCAGTCAGTCCATTACCTCAGCCTGATTGAGTTCACAAACACTGACACCAAGATACACACACACACACACACACACACACACACACACACACACACACACACACACACACACACACACACACACAGGCAGACACACAAACAGGACAGGCAGACACACACACAGGCAAACAGGCATGTATAACTAGGTGAGAGAAGACCAGGGCAGATTTTAAGAAGAGGTGACTGGAGGACAGAGAGAGAGAGAGAGAGACAGAAGGTGTAATTGTCTCATCACCAGCGCTGGTAACACAATAAGCCTTTTCTAGCCGTGTGTGTGTGTGTGTGTGTGTGTGTGTGTGTGTGTGTGTGTATCTTGGTGTCAGCGTGTGTGAACTCAATCAGGCCACTGGTGGGGGGAAAGGTGAGGGACTGAGGCAGTAATCCTGTCACAGGAGACGTAACACCCTGTACACACACACACACACACACACACACACATAACACCCTGCCCACACACACATAACACCCTGCCCACACACACACACACATAACACCCTGCCCACACACACACACACATAACACCCTGCACACACATACACACACACACATAACACCCTGCCCACACACACACACACATAACACCCTGCCCACACACACACACACACACAATAACACCCTGCCCACACACACACACACATAACACCCTGCCCACACACACACACACACACATAACACCCTGCCCACACACACACACACACACATAACACCCTGCCCACACACACACACACACATAACACCCAGCCCACACACACACACACATAACACCCTGCACACACACACACACACACATAACACCCAGCCACACACACACACACATAACACCCTGCACACACACACACACACACACATAACACCCTGCCCACACACACACACACACACATAACACCCTGCCCACACACACACACACACATAACACCCAGCCCACACACACACACACATAACACCCTGCACACACACACACACACACATAACACCCTGCCCACACACACACACACATAACACCCTGCACACACATACACACACATAACACCCTGTACACACATACACACACATAACACCCAGCCCACACACACACACACACATAACACCCTGTACACACATACACACACATAACACCCTGCCACACACATACAACACACACATAACACCCTGCCCACACACACACACACACACATAACACCCTGCCCACACACACACACACACATAACACCCTGACACACACACACACACATAACACCCTGCCCACACACACACACACACATAACACCCTGCCCCACACACACACACATAACACCCTGCCCACACACACACACACACATAACACCCTGCCCACACACACACACACATAACACCCTGCCCACACACACACACACATAACACCCTGCACACACACACACACACATAACACCCTGCCCACACACACACACACACATAACACCCTGCCCACACACACACACACATAACACCCTGCCCACACACACACATACACACACACATAACACCCTGCCCACACACACACATAACACCCTGTACACACATACACACACACATAACACCCTGTACACACACACACACAGATAACACCCTGCCCACACATACACACACAGATAACACCCTGCCCACACACAACACCCCATTAGCTGCCCAGCTCACATAACCGTCACATCTCTCAGTGCAGAACACCTGCGGTGACAGAGGAAGGCTCTAAAAATTGTCAGACTCCAGCCACCCAAGTCATAGACTGTTCTCTCTGGTACCGCACGGCAAGCGGTACCAGAGCACCAAGTCTAGGTCCAAGAGGCTTCTAAACAGCTTCTACACTCAAGCCATAAGACTCCTGAACAGCTAATCAAAGGGCTACCCAGACCTCTCTTTTACGCTGCTGCTACTCTCTGTTTATTATCTATGCATAGTCACTTTAACTCTACCTACATGTACATATTACCTCAATTACCTTGACTAACCGGTGCCCCAGCACATTGACTCGGTACCAGTACCCCCTGTATAGAGCCTCCACATTGACTCTGTACCGTAACCCCCTGTATATAGCCTCCACATTGACTCTGTACCGTAACACCCTGTATATAGCCTCCACATTGACTCTGTACCGTAACACCCTGTATATAGCCTCCACATTGACTCTGTACCGGTACCCCCTGTATATAGGCTCCACATTGACTCTGTACCGTAACACCCTGTATATAGCCTCCACATTGACTCTGTACCGGTACCCCCTGTATATAGCCTCCACATTGACTCTGTAACGGTTGCCCCCCTGTATATAGCCTCCACATTGACTCTGTACCGGTACCCCCTGTATATAGCCTCCACATTGACTCTGTACCGGTACCCCCTGTATATAGCCTCCACATTGACTCTGTATCGGTACCCCCTGTATATAGCCTCCACATTGACTCTGTACCGGTACCCCCCTGTATATAGCCTCCACATTGACTCTGTACCGGTACCCCCTGTATATAGCCTCCACATTGACTCTGTACCGGTACCCCCTGTATATAGCCTCCACATTGACTCTGTAACGGTACCCCCTGTATATAGCCTCCACATTGACTCTGTACCGGTACCCCCTGTATATAGCCTCCACATTGACTCTGTACCGGTACCCCCTGTATATAGGCTCCACATTGACTCTGTACCGGTACCCCCTGTATATAGCCTCCACATTGACTCTGTATCGGTACCCCCTGTATATAGCCTCCACATTGACTCTGTACCGGTACCCCCTGTATATAGCCTCCACATTGACTCTGTACCGGTACCCCCTGTATATAGCCTCCACATTGACTCTGTACCGGTACCCCCTGTATATAGCCTCCACATTGACTCTGTATCGGTACCCCCTGTATATAGCCTCCACATTGACTCTGTAACGGTACCCCCCTGTATATAGCCTCCACATTGACTCTGTACCGGTACCCCCTGTATATAGCCTCCACATTGACTCTGTACCGGTACCCCCCTGTATATAGACTCCACATTGACTCTGTACCGGTACCCCCCTGTATATAGCCTCCACATTGACTCTATACCGGTACCCCCTGTATATAGCCTCCACATTGACTCTGTACCGGTACCCCCTGTATATAGCCTCCACATTGACTCTGTACCGGTACCCCCTGTATATAGACTCCACATTGACTCTGTAACGGTACCCCCTGTATATAGCCTCCACATGGACTCTGTACCGTAACACTCTGTATATAGCCTCCACATTGACTCTGTACCGTAACACCCTGTATATAGCCTCCACATTGACTCTGTAACGGTACCCCCCTGTATATAGGCTCCACATTGACTCTGTACCGTAACACCCTGTATATAGCCTCCACATTGACTCTGTCCGGTACCCCCTGTATATAGGCTCCACATTGACTCTGTAACGGTGCCCCCTGTATATAGCCTCCACATTGACTCTGTATCGGTACCCCCTGTATATAGACTCCACATTGACTCTGTACCGGTGCCCCCTGTATATAGCCTCCACATTGACTCTGTACCGGTACCCCCCTGTATATAGCCTCCACATTGACTCTGTACGGTACCCCCTGTATATAGACTCCACATTGACTCTGTACCGGTACCCCCTGTATATAGCCTCCACATTGACTCTGTATCGTAACACCCTGTATATAGCCTCCACATTGACTCTGTACCGGTACCCCCTGTATATAGGCTCCACATTGACTCTGTACCGTAACACCCTGTATATAGCCTCCACATTGACTCTGTACCGGTACCCCCTGTATATAGGCTCCACATTGACTCTGTACCGGTGCCCCCCTGTATATAGCCTCCACATTGACTCTGTGCCGGTACCCCCTGTATATAGCCTCCACATTGACTCTGTACCGGTACCCCCTGTATATAGCCTCCACATGGACTCTGTACCGTAACACCCTGTATATAGCCTCCACATTGACTCTGTACCGTAACACCCTGTATATAGCCTCCACATTGACTCTGTACCGTAACACCCTGTATATAGCCTCCACATTGACTCTGTACCGGTACCCCCTGTATATAGGCTCCACATTTACTCTGTACCGTAACACCCTGTATATAGCCTCCACACTGACTCTGTACGGTACCCCCTGTATAAAGCCTCCACATTGACTCTGTGCCGTGTGCCCCCTGTATATAGCCTCCACATTGACTCTGTGCACGGTGCCCCCTGTATATAGCCTCCACATTGACTCTGTACAGGTGCCCCCCTGTATATAGCCTCCACATTGACTCTGTACCGGTACCCCCTGTATATAGCCTCCACATTGACTCTGTATCGGTACCCCCTGTATATAGCCTCCACATTGACTCTGTACGGTACCCCCTGTATATAGCCTCCACATTGACTCTGTACCGGTACCCCCTGTATATAGCCTCCACATTGACTCTGTACCGGTACCCCCTGTATATAGCCTCCACATTGACTCTGTACCGTAACACCCTGTATATAGCCTCCACATTGACTCTGTACCGTAACACCCTGTATATAGCCTCCACATTGACTCTGTACGGTACCCCCTGTATATAGCCTCCACATTGACTCTGTACCGTAACACCCTGTATATAGCCTCCACATTGACTCTGTACCGGTACCCCCCTGTATATAGGCTCCACATTGACTCTGTACCGTAACACCCTGTATATAGCCTCCACATTGACTCTGTACCGGTACCCCCTGTATATAGCCTCCACATTGACTCTGTACCGGTGCCCCCTGTATATAGCCTCCACATTGACTCTGTACCGGTACCCCCTGTATATTATTTTTTTTAACACATTTTTCTTCTTAACTTCTTAAAGCATTGTTGGTTAAGGGCTTGTACAGTAAGTCAGTATTTCACTGTAAGGTCTACACCTGTTGTATTCGGTGCATGTGAAAATACAATTTGATTTGATTTGCTGACTGACAGGAGTTAACACAGGGCATGCATGGCTAGCCTCAATATTCAATGCTGCACACCACTGCATTCAGCCTCTCTGTCTCTGTCTCTCTCTGTCCCTCTGTCTCTCTGTCTGTCTATCTCTCTCTCTGCTCTGTGTCTCTGTCTGTCTGTCTGTCTGTCTGTCTGTCTGTCTGTCTGTCTGTCTGTCTGTCTGTCTCTCTGTCTCTCTCTCTCTGTCTCTCTCTCTCTGTCTCTCTCTCTCTGTCTCTCTCGCTCTCTCTCTCTGTCTATCTCTGTCTATCTCTGTCTATCTCTGTCTATCTCTGTCCCTCTCTGTCTATCTCTGTCTCTCTCTGCAGGCCCAGTGATGAGAAGCACCCAACAGTAACAGCTGATGGCTATGTGGACAACCTGGCGGAGGCTGTGGAAACCATCCTGAAGCTCCGGGGCCAGTGAGGAGAGGACCAGGAAGAACCACCTTCACCACCACAATACACCACACACACACAACTACTCATTACTCTAGTACGATCTGACAACAGGGGAGTAACCCACTAACATAGAGAGCCATGGAGAGATAGAGCCATGTTGGAGCCAAGATGGAGGAGATAGAAGAACACAGTCTTAGAGGAGATAGAGCCAAGATGGAGGAGATAGAAGAACACAGTCTTAGAGGAGATAGAGCCATGTTGGAGCCAAGATGGAGGAGATAGAAGAACACAGTCTTAGAGGAGATAGAGCCATGTTGGAGCCAAGATGGAGGAGATAGAAGAACACAGTCTTAGAGGAGATAGAGCCATGTTGGAGCCAAGATGGAGGAGATAGAAGACCACAGTCTTAGAGGAGATAGAGCCAAGATGGAGGAGATAGAAGAACACAGTCTTAGAGGAGATAGAAGTTAATGACCTCATGGTCAGAGGGCAGCTAGTTAGGTAAGTTAATAACATCATGGTCAGAGGGTAACTAGTTAGGTAAGTTAATAACATAATGTTTACCTGAAGGTGCCAAAAGCATGTAGCCTCTTTACACACTGAAGGAAGAAAGACAGACAGACAGACAGACAGACAGACAGACAGACAGACAGACAGACAGACAGACAGACAGACAGACAGACAGACAGACAGACAGACAGACAGACAGACAGACAGACAGACAGACAGGGTGTTAAGAGTATAATGAAAACCATCCTATATTTTACACAGTCAACTGCTTTAAAGTATCAGCCAATCAGCAACCCACCAGGTACAGCCCCACAGCTCTGAGGAGTCTGTCTACACACTGGGACACCATTACTGTAATAAAAACCTGAGATGGACTTGGTCTATAGTGGACTGGGTCTATAGTGGACTGGGTCTAGTGGACTGGGTCTATAGTGGACTGGGTCTATGTACTGTGGATTTAGCTGAATAAGTTAAATGTTTTGGATGTTGATTTTCTCATTTCTAATAATGAAACATTGTAACATGTATAACATTCAGACTAGAGGTTAGGACTTTGATAAGGACGTTGTGCAATAAAAATCCCTGATCCACTAAGTTGGTTCACTGCCTCTGGTAATGTAGACATGTAGATGCTGCTGTGGCTTGGACTGCTGTGTTGAGGATCTATATCTGCTACTAGCATTATCATCCTCCACACACACTGTCACACACACACCCTCTCACACACACACCCCTCTCTCTCACACTGTCACACACACACCCTCTCTCTCACACACACAACCTCTCTCTCTCACACACAACCTTTGACACAGTTAAAGGGCAGGACACAACCTTTGACACAGTTAAAGGGCAGGACACAACCTTTGACACAGTTAAAGGGCAGGACACAACCTTTGACACAGTTAAAGGGCAGGACACAACCTTTGACACAGTTAAAGGGCAGGACACAACCTTGACACAGTTAAACTGCAGGACACAACCTTGACACAGTTAAAGAGCAGGACACAACCTTTGACACAGTTAAAGGGCAGGACAGAACCTTGACACAGTTAAAGGGCGGGACAGAACCTTGACACAGTTAAAGGGCAGGACACAACCTTGACACAGTTAAAGGGCAGGACACAACCTTTGACACAGTTAAAGGGCAGGACACAACCTTTGACACAGTTAAAGGGCAGGACACAACCTTGACACAGTTAAAGGGCAGGACACAACCTTTGACACAGTTAAAGGGCGGGGCAGAACCTTTGACTAATCACATTCTGAAGAGTTCTAGAACAGGAGAACAATGCATCCTGAACACTCCTCTGTTCCTCTGGTGATGTAGAGGTTAACCCAGGCCCTGTAGCCCCTAGTTCCACTCCTATTCCCCAGGCGCTATCGTTTGTTGACTTCTGTAACCGCAAACGCCTTGGTTTCATGCATGTTAACATCAGAAGCCTCCTCCCTAAGTTTGTTTTACTCACTGCTTTAGCACACTCTGCCAACCCTGATGTACTAGCTGTGTCTGAATCCTGGCTTAGGAAGGCCACCAAAAATCCTGAAATTTCCATCCCCAACTACAAAATTTTCCGCCAAGATAGAACTGTCAAAGGGGGTGGAGTTGCAATCTACTGCAGAGATGCAGAGATCTGTCATGCTAACCAGGTCTGTACCAAAACAGTTTGATCTTCTACTTCTTTAAAAATCCACCTTTCCAGAAATAAGTCTCTCACTGTTGCCGCTTGTTATAGATCCCCCCTCAGCTACCAGCTGTGCCCTGGACACCATATGTGAATTAATTGCCCCCAATTTATCTTCAGTTTGTACTGTTAGGTGACCTAAACTGGGATATGCTTAACACCCAGGCCGTCCTACAATCTAAGCTAGATGCCCTCAATCTCACACAAATTATCATGGAACCTACCAGGTACAACCCTAAATCCATAAACATGGGCACCCTCATAGATATCATCCTAACCAACGTGCCCTCTAAATACACCTCTGTCTTCAACCAGGATCTCAGCGACCACTGCCTCATTGCTTGCGTCTGTAATGGGTCTGCGGTCAAACGACCACCGCTCATCACTGTCAAACGCTCCCTAAAACACTTCAGCGAGCAGGCCTTTCTAGTTGACCTGGCCCGGGTATCCTGAAAGGATATTGTCCTCATTCCGTCAGTAGAGGATGCCTGGTCATTCTTTAAAAATGCTTTCCTCGCCATCTTAAATAAGCATGCCCCATTCAAAAAATGTAGAACCAGGAACAGATATAGTCCTTGGTTCACTCCAGACCTGACTGCCCTTGACCAGCACAAAAACATCCTGTGGCGTACTGCATTAGCATCCCGTGATATGCAACTTTTCAGGGAAGTTAGAAACCAATATACACAGGCAGTTAGGAAAACAAAGGCTAGCTTTTCTGGGACTGGGACAGCTTTTTCAAACAGAAATTTGCATTCTGTAGCTCTAACTCCAAAAAGTTCTGGGACACTGTAAAGTCCATGGAGAATAAGAGCACCTCCTCCCAGCTGCCCACTGCACTGAGGATAGGAAACACTGTCACCACTGATAAATCTACGATAATCGAGAATTTCAATAAGCATTTTTCTACAGCTGGCCAAGCTTTCCACCTGGCTACCCCTACCCCGGTCAACAGCTCTGCACCCCCCACAGCAACTTGCCCAAGCCTCCCCCACTTCTCCTTCACCCAAATCCAGATAGCTGATGTTCTGAAAGAGCTGCAAAATCTGGACCCGTACAAATCAGCCGGGCTAGACAATCTGGAGCCTCTCTTCCTAAAATTATCTGCCGCAATTGTTGCAACCCCTATTACTAGCCTGTTCAACCTCTCTTTCGTATCGTCTGAGATCCCTAAAGATTGAAAGCTGCCGCGGTCATTCCCCCTCTTCAAAGGGGGTGACACTCTAGACCCAAACTGCTACAGACCTATATCCATCCTGCACTGCCTTTCTAAGGTCTTGAAAGCCAAGTTAATAAACAGATCACTGACCATTTCGAATCCCACCGCACCTTCTCCGCTGTGCAATCTGGTTTCAGAGCTGGTCATGGGTGCACCTCAGCCACGCTCAAGGTCCTAAACGATATCATAACCACCATCAATAAAAGACAATACTGTGCAGCCGTATTCATCGGCCTGGCCAAGGCTTTCGACTCTGTCAATCACCGCATTCTTATCAGCAGACTCAACAGCCTTGGTTTCTGGTTTCTCAAATGATTGCATCGCCTGATTCACCAACTACTTTTCAGATAGAGTTCAGTGTGTCAAATCGGAGGGCCTGTTGTCCGGGCCTCTGGCAGTCTCTATGGGGGTGCCACAGGGTTCAATTCTCAGGCCGACTCTTTTCTCTATATACATCAATGATGTCACTCTTGCTGCTGGTGATTCTCTGATCCACCTCTACGCAGACGACACCATTCTGTTTACTTCTGGCCCTTCTTTGGACACTGTGTTAACTAACCTCCAGACGAGCTTCAATGCCATACAACACTCCTTCCGTGGCATGCTCTTCAACCGATCGCTGCTCGCACCCGCCCGTCCAGCATCACTACTCTGGACGATTCTGACTTAGAATATGTGGACAACTACAAATACCTAGGTGTCTGGTTAGACTGTAAACTCTCCTTCCAGACTCACATTAAGCATCTCCAATCCAAAATTAAATCTAGAATTGTCTTCCTATATCGCAACAAAGCATCCTTCACTCATGCTGCCAAACATACCCTCGTAAAACTGACCATCCTACCGATCCTCGACTTCGGCGATGTCATCTTTTAAATAGCCTCCAACACCCTTGTTGAGCAAACTGGATGCAGTCTATCACAGTGCCATCCGTTTTGTCACCAAAGCCCCATATACTACCCACCACTGTGACCTGTACGCTCTCGTTGGTTGGCCCTCGCTTCATACTCGTCGCCAAACACACTGGCTACAGGTTATCTACAAGTCTCTGCTAGGTAAAGCCCCGCCTTATCTCAGCTCACTGGTCACCATAGTAACACCCACTCGTAGCACGCGCTCCAGCAGGTATATCTCACTGGTCACCCCCAAAGCCAATTCCTCCTTTGGTCGCCTTTCCTTTCAGTTCTCTGCTGCCAATGACTGGAACGAACTGCAAAAATCACTGAAGCTGGAGACTCATATCTCCCTCATTAGCTTTAAGCACCAGCTGTCAGAGCAGCTCACAGATCACTGCACCTGTACATAGCCCATCTGTACATAGCCCATCTGTAAACAGCCCATCCAACTACCTCATCCCCATACTGTATTTATTTATTTATCTTGCTCCTTTGCACCCCAGTATCTCTACTTGCACATTCATCTACTGCACATCTACCATTCCAGTGTTTAATTGCTATATTGTAATTACTTCGCCACCATGGCCTATTTATTGCCTTAACTTACCTCATTTGCACTCACTGTATATAGACTTTTTTTGTTTTCTTTTGTTCTACTGTATTATTGATTGTATGTTTTGTTTATTCCATGTGTAACTCTGTTGTTGTATATGTCGAATTGCTTTGCTTTATCTTGGCCAGGTCGCAGTTGTAAATGAGAACTTGTTCTCAACTTGCCTACCTGGTTAGAGGGGGGAGGCAGGTAGCCTAGTGGTTAGATTGAATCCCCGAGCTGACAAGGTAAAAATCTGTCGTTCTGCCCCTGAACAAGGCAGTTAACCCACTGTTCCTAGGTTGTCATTGTAAATAAGAATGTGTTCTTAACTGACTTGCCTAGTTAAATAAAGGTTAAATAAACATTAAAGAAGATGTAAATGCATATTCCCATGAAACTGACTGACAGGTCCCGTGTGGCTCAGTTGGTAGAGCATGGTGTTTGCAACGCCAGGGATGTCGGTTCGATTCCCAAGGGGGACCAGTACGGAGAACAAAAATGTATGAAATGTATGCATTCACTACTGTAAGTCGCTCTGGATAAGAGCGTCTGCTAAATGACTAAAATGTAAAATGAGATCAAATGACTGGCATGCAGATGCAGTTTGGACGTTTCACGTTGAAACAACGTTGATTCAACCAGTGTGTGCCCAGTGGGATTGTGTAATTATATTCAATAGGCTACATCTGTAGGTGTGAACTGTGATTGAGAAATGACATTGTTTACAAAAACAACGTGCTCTCCCTCACCTAGAAAAACGTCCCTACACCACTGATAATAACTCAGGTGAATGTTATGACACCAAGTCCTCTCTGTGTACATTATACTGACTCCACTGAAAACAGGTTTTACCCTGTTATAACACTGTCCACTGAAAACAGGTTTTACCCTGTTATAACACTGTCCACTGAAAACAGGTTTTATCCTGTTATAATACTGTCCACTGAAAACAAGGACTGTTTTAACCTGTTATAACAGTGCTATAACAGTGTACTTACTGTGTTATAACGGCTCATGATTGTGATGTGAATCGTATTCTCATTAGCAATGTGATTTGACTGATTTCAGTAGAAAAAGCCATGTCTGATGTTTTAAGCTCTGATCTCTACAGTTCATTGACAGGTAAACAATTGGTTGAATCTTTCATGTTCTTTCTCCATTGTATGTGAGTTGCGTTTTGTCGTAGGAGTTTTAAAGTGCGTCCCGGAAAAACCACGTATTTTCCCATATAATAGTCCCTAGGTTTCATTGTACTGAATGGATTGATGGAGAACAAGAGAACATTGTTGAAGGGATTTATTGAGTCTTCTGGATCAGGTCACCATCAGTTGACTCAAGCATACGAAACACTACAAAGTGTTGTGAAATGTTGTCGTGGGGTCTACGTCCCAAATAGCACCCTATTCCCTTTGTAGTGCACTACTTTAGACCAGGGCCCTATTCCTTTTGTAGTGCACTACTTTAGACCAGGACCCTATTCCCTTTGTAGTGCACTACTTTTGACCAGGGCCCTATTCTCTTTGTAGTGCACTACTTTTGACCAGGGCCCTATTCTCTTTGTAGTGCACTACTTTTGACCAGGGCCCTATTCTCTTTGTAGTGCACTACTTTTGACCAGGGCCCTATTCCCTTTGTAGTGCACTAATTTTGACCAGGGCTCTGGTCAACAGTAGTGCACTATATAGGGAATAGGGCCCTGGTCAACAGTAGTGCACTATATAGGGAATAGGGCCTTGGTCTAAAGTAGTGCACTATATAGGGAATAGGGCCTTGGTCTAAAGTAGTGCACTATATAGGGAATAGGGCTCTGGTCTAAAGTAGTGCACTATATAGGGAATAGGGCCTTGGTCTAAAGTAGTGCACTATATAGGGAATAGGGCTCTGGTCAACAGTAGTGCACTATATAGGGAATTGGGTGCCATAGGGCTCTGGTCAACAGTAGTGCACTATATAGGGAATAGGGTGCCATAGGGCTTTGGTCAACAGTAGTGCACTATATAGGGAATAAGGTGCCATTTGGGACTCAGCCTCAACAGACTCCAGTTGGTAACCCTAGACCAAAGCCTCAGTCCTATTTGGGGATAGTGAAATATATATTGAGGTTATATCTGAGAAACTAGCAGAAGTGTATCCAGAGGTCCACAGTATTTCAACACTTGACACTTTGTTTGACCTTGTGTTTGGGTCGTTGTGCTCCAAGATATGGACTTATTATACATGACCTCAGATAGACCTCCAGCTCAGACAATGTCAAGGAACAAGATATCAGAGGGTTGTTTTCCTGGTCCTCTAGTTCACCTGGAGTCACATTCAGAGAATTGTTTTACAAGTCCTCTAGTTCACCTGGAGTCACATTCAGAGAATTGTTTTACAAGTCCTCTAGTTCACCTGGGGTCACATTCAGAGAGTTGTTTTCCTGGTCCTCTAGTTCACCTGGGGTCACATTCAGAGAGTTGTTTTCCTGGTCCTCTAGTTCACCTGGGGTCACATTCAGAGAGTTGTTTTACAGGTCCTCTAGTTCACCTGGGGTCACATTCAGAGAGTTGTTTTCCTGGTCCTCTAGTTCACCTGGGGTCACATTCAGAGAGTTGTTTTCCTGGTCCTCTAGTTCACCTGGGGTCACATTCAGAGAGTTGTTTTCCTGGTCCTCTAGTTCACCTGGGGTCACATTCAGAGAGTTGTTTTCCTGGTCCTCTAGTTCACCTGGGGTCATATTCAGAGGGTTGTTTACAGGTCCTCTAGTTCACCTGGGGTCACATTCAGAGAGTTGTTTTCCTGGTCCTCTAGTTCACCTGGGGTCACATTGAGGGATATAGAGACAGGCCAAAGTTTCCAACACAAAACCTCACACAGATGTTCCTCCGTATGACACACAGAGTGGACCCAGTCCATCACCCCCATGGCAATACACACACTGGAGCTGTTTCTATAGCAACCTGGCCTGATCCCAAGGTTAGTCAGGTCTGACACCATTTCACCCAGCTAGTAAACTAACAAATAACAAATCCATCTCCCTGGAGGTTTGTCCGTGACAACCAGTCAGTAGGAATCCATCTCCCTGGAGGTTTGTCCATAACAGCCAGTCAGTAGGTATCCATCTCCCTGGAGGTTTGTCCATAACAACCAGTCAGTAGGAATCCATCTCCCTGGAGGTTTGTCCATAACAGCCAGTCAGTAGGTATCCATCTCCCTGGAGGTTTGTCCATAACAGCCAGTCAGTAGGTATCCATCTCCCTGGAGGTTTGTCCATAACAGCCAGTCAGTAGGCATCCATCTCCCTGGAGGTTTGTCCATGACAGCCAGTCAGTAGGAGTCCATCTCCCTGGAGGTTTGTCCATGACAGCCAGTGAGTAGGTATCCATCTCCCTGGAGGTTTGTCCATGACAGCCAGCCAGTAGGAATCCATCTCCCTGGAGGTTTGTCCATAACAGCCAGTCAGTAGGTATCCATCTCCCTGGAGGTTTGTCCATAACAGCCAGTCATTAGGAATCCATCTCCCTGGAGGTTTGTCCATGACAGGTAGACTGGCTGTTGATTTACTTCTTTCTAAGTGCAGCTAATTGGTTACTCCCCACACAGGCTGGATTACCTTTCCAATAACAGTGATGAGCTCATTCAGGGGACAAGCCTGGGCCTGTATTACCTCAGCATTTCATTATCACTAAGAATTGATTGACAGCCAGTCTTCTTTATACTGTTTCTGTCCTAAAAGGGCCCCCTATTCCCCATAGGATTCTAGTCTATGTCCTAAAAGGCCTCCTATTCCCCATAGGATTCTAGTCTCTGTCCTAAAAGGCCTCCTATTCCCCATAGGATTCTATCTATAGTCATTTAATAGTATTATCTATAGTCATTTAGCAGTATTATCTATAGTCATTTAGCAGTATTATCTATAGTCATTTAGCAGTATTATCTAGTTATTTAACAGTATTATCTATAGTCATTTAACAGTATCTATAGTCATTTAACAGTATTATCTATAGTCATTTAACAGTATTATCTACAGTCATTTAGCAGTATTATCTACAGTCATTTAGCAGTATTATCTATAGTCATTTAACAGTATTATCTATAGTCATTTAACAGTATTATCTATAGTCATTTAACAGTATTATCTATAGTCATTTAGCAGTATTATCTATAGTCATTTAGCAGTATTATCTAGTTATTTAACAGTATTATCTATAGTCATTTAACAGTTATCTACTGTCATTTAGCAGTATTATCTATAGTCATTTAACAGTATTATCTATAGTCATTTAACAGTATTATCTATAGTCATTTAGCAGTATTATCTAGTTATTTAACAGTATTATCTATAGTCATTTAACAGTATTATCTGCAGTCATTTAACAGTATTATCTGCAGTCATTTAGCAGTATTATCTATAGTCATTTAGCAGTATTATCTAGTTATTTAACAGTTATCTATAGTAATTTAACAGTTATCTACTGTCATTTAGCAGTATTATCTATAGTCATTTAACAGTATTGTCTATAGTCATTTAACAGTATTGTCTATAGTCATTTAACAGTATTGTCTATAGTCATTTAACAGTATTGTCTATAGTCATTTAACAGTATTATCTATAGTCATTTAGCAGTATTATCTATAGTCATTTAGCAGTATTATCTAGTTATTTAGCAGTATTATCTATAGTCAGTCTATATTTATAGTCACAACATGCAAATTCCATGTTGTCCTCTCAGAGCTAGCTAATCGCATGACCAGCCTAATGTTTGGAGACTGTACAGACCATACATTCCTCAGAGCCTGTAACGTTACATCTTGCCCACTGAAATATTTCATTGAAATACACTAAAAACAGAAATATACATTTAACATGCAACAATTTCAAAAGATTTGACTGAGTTACAGTTCATATAAGGAAATCAGTCAATTTAAATACATTCATTAAGCCCTAATCTTCCCTGTGGCTCAGTTGGTAGTGCATGGTGTTTGCAACGCCAGCATGGTGTGTGCAACGCCAGGGTTGTGGGTTCGATTCCCACGGGGGGCCAGTACAAAAAAAACTACAAAAAATGCATGAAATGTATGAAATGTAATGTATGTATTCACTACTGTAAGTCGCTCTGGATAAGAGCGTCTGCTAAATTACTAAAATGTAAATGTAATCTATGGATATCACATGACTGGGAATACAGATATGAATCTATGGGTCACAGACAAGGTAGAGGGTGTGGATCAGAAAACCAGTCGGTATCTAGTGTGACCACCATTTGCCTCATGCGGCGCGACACATCTCCTTTGCATAAGAGTGATGAAAGATTCAGCAGGTTACTGGCATTACACACCTGGCTATCAGGATGTGAAGAGAAGCCAGGCTTCCCACAACAAAAAATTACCCTAAAAAATGATAGTACAGGACCAGTCAAAAGTTTGGACACCTACTTCCACGTACACATGCATGTTGTATTGTAGATATGTGGTCTGAGGGAACACACTTCATGTGTTGTGAAAAGTGTTATGAATTGTAATGTCATGTAATATTTTTTATTGTTTAATACAGTTGAACTCGGAAGTTTACATATACCTTAGCCAAATACATTTAAACTCAGTTTTTCCACAATTCCTGACATTTAATCCTAGTAAAAATTCCCTGTCTTAGGTCAGTTAGGATCACCACTTTATTTTAAGAATGTGAAATGTCAGAATAATAGTAGAGAGAATGGTTTATTTCAGCTTTTATTTCTTTCATCACATTCCCAGTGGGGCAGAAGCTTACATACACTCAATTAGTATTTGGTAGCATTGCCTTTAAATTGTTTAACTTGGGTCAAACGTTTCGGGTAGCCTTCCACAAGCTTCCCACAATAAGTTGGGTGAATTTTGGCCCATTTCTCCTGACAGAGCTGGTGTAACTGAGTCAGGTTTGTAGGCCTCCTTGCTCGCACATGCTTTTTCAGTTCTGCCCACAAATGTTCTATAGGATTGAGGTCAGGGCTTTGTCATGGCCACTCCAATACCTTGACTTTGTTGTCCTTAAGCCATTTTGCCACAACTTTGGAAGTATGCTTGGGGTCATTGTCCATTTGGAAGACCGATTTGCGACCAAGCTTTAACTTCCTGACTGATGTCTTGAGATGTTGCTTCAGTATATCCACATAATTTTCCATCCTCATGATGCCATCAATTTTGTGAAGTGCACGAGTCCCTCCTGCAGCAAAGCACCCCCACAACATGATGCTGTCACCGACGTGCTTCACGGTTGGGATGGGGTTCTTCGGCTTGCAAGCCTCCCCCTTTTTCCTCAAAACATAACAATGGTCATTATGGCCAACAGTTCTATTTTTGTTTCATCAGACCAGAGGACATTTCTCCAAAAGGTACGATCTTTGTCCCCATGTGCAGTTGCAAGCTGTAGTCTAGCTTTTTTTATGGCGGTTTTGGAGCAGTGGCTTCTTCCCTGCTGAGCGGCCTTTCAGGTTATGTCGATATAGGACTCGTTTTTACTGTGGATATAGATACTTTTGTACCTGTTTCCTCCAGGGACAATGCAAATAGTTATATCGTTATAATAGTTATATCCAATTAAAAATATTACATGACATTACATTTCAATGTGGAACAGGAACAGGAAGTGCTTTAAAGAGGAGATGAAAGCTTCAAGGTAACACAGCTGGCAGTTGTTTAGGTGGACCAACCCAACACAGGTGTCCTACAACAATGGCAGTCTGGGTTTTGTGTGTCTAGACAGACCCACGTAAGAGGATCTATATGCAAACAGATGACATAGAAAGAACCATCAAGGCTATGTATCTGTTGGAGAGAGAGAGAGAGTATGTCTCTGTACTGATACAGAGACATACTCTCTCTCTCCAACAGTCCTGACTCTCCAAGTCTGCAGGGTACAGAGACATACTCTCTCTCTCTCCAACAGATACATAGCCTTGATGGTTCTTTCTATGTCATCTGTTTGCATATAGATCCTCTTACGTGGGTCTGCCTGTACACTACACCCTGTACACTACACCCTGTACACTACACCCTGTACACAGACTGCCGTTGTTGTAGGACACCTGTGTTGGGTTGGCTCACCTAAACGACTGCCAGGTGCGTTACCTTGAAGCTTTCATCTCCTCTTTAAAGCACTTCCTGTTCCACAGGAAATGGTTACGTCAGCTGACCAACCAGACTTTACTGCACACACGTGCAAAACCACTTGTTTTGATACGAGCAGTCCCATTAAAGTGTCCATTTCCCCCCTCCCTTTTTGTGTGTGGAGTTGAGCAGCGGTCTGTGTGGACTGCAGAGTGGAGGCAGGCCTGTTTCTGTCTTTCCATAGCCAAGCCGGTGGTTTCCCCCCAAGGACAGCTATGACAACACTGCTAGTTTTCACAGCGCTCTGTGGTTTGGGAGGGAGGTTCTCTGGGAGTTCTCCCTGTTTGGAACGACAGCCTGAATTCCCCCCCACCTTCCATCCCCTTCAGTGTATTTGGAACAGCAGCTGGCCAAAATTCCTCCTCCGTTCAGACCTTCCATCCAGGGACACACACCACCCCTAAAACAGACCTCTACCCCAGATACACACCACCCCTAAAACAGACCTCTACCCCAGATACACACCACCCCTAAAACAGACCTCTACCCCAGGGACACACACTACCCCTAAAACAGACCTCTACCCCAGATACACACCACCCCTAAGACAGACCTCTCTACCCCAGATACACACCACCCCTAAAACAGACCTCTCTACCCAGGGACACACACCACCCCTAAGACAGACCTCTCTACCCAGGGACACACCACCCCTAAGACAGACCTCTCTACCCCAGATACACACCACCCCTAAAACAGACCTCTCTACCCAGGGACACACCACCCCTAAGACAGACCTCTCTACCCCAGATACACACCATCCTTAAAACAGACCTCTACCCCAGATACACACCACCCTTAAGACAGACCTCTACCCCAGGGACACACACCACCCCTAAAACAGACCTCTACCCCAGATACACACCACCCCTAAAACAGACCTCTACCCCAGATACACACCACCCTTAAGACAGACCTCTACCCCAGGGACACACACCACCCCTAAGACAGAGCTCTCTACCCCAGGGACACACACCACCCCTAAAACAGACCTCTCTACCCCAGGGACACACACCACCCCTAAAACAGACCTCTCTACCCCAGGGACACACACCACCCCTAAAACAGACCTCTCTACCCCAGGGACACACACCACCCCTAAGATAGACCTCTCTACCCCAGGGACACACACCACCCCTAAAACAGACCTCTCTACCCCAGGGACACACACCACCCCTAAAACAGACCTCTACCCCAGACACACACCACCCCTAAGACAAGCAACTGTCCAATGACTAAAACCTGAGGGACTGCTCCCCCGAAACACAATGCATAACCCTATGATGTGTGTGTGTCCATATATCCCTATGTAGAAGGATACTATCCTGTGGGAGAATCGACACCACACGTGTTCGTGTTTTGTTGCAAAACGTTTTGAAACGGTGTACCTTTATGAACACCAGACTTCAGGTTCAGTGAGACAGGGGGGTTCTAATATGGAGGCCGGTCTCTGGAACAGCATTGTCCAGGGGGGGTTCTCATCTGGAGGCTTGTCTCTAGAACAGCGTTGTCCAGGGGGGTTCTAATCTGGAGGCTTGTCTCTAGAACAGCGTTGTCCAGGGGGTTCTAATCT
Source organism: Salmo salar (assembly GCF_905237065.1). Classification (NCBI taxonomy): domain Eukaryota; kingdom Metazoa; phylum Chordata; class Actinopteri; order Salmoniformes; family Salmonidae; genus Salmo; species Salmo salar. The sequence continues at coordinate 75,661 of NW_025548718.1, forward strand.
GGAGGCTTGTATCTGGAACAGCATTGTCCAGGGGGGGTTCTAATCTGGAGGCTTGTCTCTAGAACAGCGTTGTCCAGGGGGTTCTAATCTGGAGGTTTGTATCTGGAACAGCGTTGTCCAGGGGGGTTCTAATCTGGAGGCTTGTCTCTAGAACAGCGTTGTCCAGGGGGGTTCTAATCTGGAGGCTTGTCTCTAGAACAGCGTTGTCCAGGGGGGTTCTAATCTGGAGGCTTGTATCTGGAACAGCGTTGTCCAGGGGGGTTCTAATCTGGAGGCTTGTCTCTAGAACAGCGTTGTCCAGGGGGTTCTAATCTGGAGGCTTGTCTCTGGAACAGCGTTGTTCAGGGGGGGTTCTAATCTGGAGGCTTGTCTCTAGAACAGCGTTGACCAGGGGGGGTTCTAATCTGGAGGCTGGTCTCTAGAACAGCGTTGTCCAGGGGGTTCTAATCTGGAGGCTTGTCTCTAGAACAGCGTTGACCAGGGGGGGGTTCTAATCTGGAGGCTTGTCTCTAGAACAGCGTTGACCAGGGGGGGTTCTAATCTGGAGGCTGGTCTCTAGAACAGCGTTGACCAGACACCTGAGGCAGGAGGATACCTGTCTAGAACAGCGTTGACCAGACACCTGAGGCAGGAGGATACCTGTCTAGAACAGCGTTGACCAGACACCTGAGGCAGGAGGATACCTGTCTAGAACAGCGTTGACCAGACACCTGAGGCAGGAGGATACCTGTCTAGAACAGCGTTGACCAGACACCTGAGGCAGGAGGATACCTGTCTAGAACAGCGTTGACCAGACACCTGAGGCAGGAGGATACTGTTATCGTGCTATTATCATGCATTATCGCGTTATTATCATGCTATTATCATGCATTATCACATTATTATCATGCCATTACCATGCATTATCATGCTGAAACATGAGGTGATGGTGGTGGATGAATGGCACGACAATGGACCTCAGGATCTCGTCACGGTATCTCTGTGCATTCAAATTACCATCGAAAAAATGCAATTGTGTTTGTCTGTAGATTACGCCTGCCCATACCATAGCCCCACCTCCACCACGGGGCCCATACCATAACCCCACCTCCACCATGGGGCCCATACCATAACCCCACCTCCACCACGGGGCACTCTGTTCACGACGTTGACGTCAGCTATCTGCCATCTGCCCGTTACAGTTAAAACCGGGATTCATCCGTGAAGAGAACACTTCTCCAGTGTGCCAGAGGTCATCGAAGGTCAGAATTTGCCCACTGAAGTCCGTTACGACACAGAACTGCAGTCAGGTCAAGACCCTGGTGAGGATGACGAGCACACAGATGAGCTTCCCTGAAATGGTTTCTGACACTTTCTGCAGAAATTCTTTGGTTGTGCAAACCCACAGTTTCATCAGCTGTCCAGGTGGCTTTTCTAAGATGATCCCGCAGGTGAAGAAGCCGGATGTGGAGGTCCTGGACTGGCATGGTTACACGTGGTCTGCGGATGTGAGGCCTGGTCGGACATCCTGTCAAAAATTCTCTAAAACGACTTGAGGCAGCTTATGGTAGCGAAATTAACATTACATTATCTGGCAACAGCTCTGATGGACATTCCTGTAGTCACCATGCCAATCACACACTCCCTCAAAACTTGTGACATCTGTAGCATTGTGTTGTGTGACAAAACTGCACATTTTAGAGTGGCCTTTTGTCGTCCCCAGCACAAGGTTCACCTTTGTAATGATCATGCTGTATAATCAGCTTCTTGATATGTCACACCTGTCAGGTGGATGGATTATATTGGCAAAGAAGAAATGCTCAGTAAACATGGGACCATGTTGTGTTCAGTATAGAATAGTAGAATGGACATGAACCTTCCTATGATGGGATGAAAGGTCAGACATTTTGCTCAGGGAGTTGGTCAACCATGGTCAGCCAGTGCTGTGATACGATTCTGTAAAACAATTAATTTGATTAATTTATTTACACCTTATGTTTGTTAGCCAGCCAGCCAATCAGCCAGCCAATCAGCCAGCCAGTCAGCCAGCCAATCAGCCAGTCAGCAAGTTTTTTAGAGATGATACAATATTGTTCTTCAAATTAACTGCCAACATTCTATTGAAACAATGCAGTCGATCCATTTTACATTTACATTTACATTTAAGTCATTTAGCAGACGCTCTTATCCAGAGCGACTTACAAATTGGTGCATTCACCTTATAATATCCAGTGGAACAACCACTTTACAATAGTGCATCTAAATCTTTTAAGGGGGAGGGGGGGTGGAAGGATTACTTTATCCTATCCCAGGTATTCCTTAAAGAGGTGGGGTTTCAGGTGTCTCCGGAAGGTGGTGATTGACTCCGCTGTCCTGGCGTCGTGAGGGAGCTTGTTCCACCATTGGGGTGCCAGAGCAGCGAACAGTTTTGACTGGGCTGAGCGGGAACTGTGCTTCCTCAGAGGTAGGGAGGCGAGAAGGCCAGAGGTGGATGAACGCAGTGCCCTTGTTTGGGTGTAGGGCCTGATCAGAGCCTGAAGGTACGGAGGTGCCATTCCCCTCACAGCTCCGTAGGCAAGCACCATGGTCTTGTAGCGGATGCGAGCTTCAACTGGAAGCCAGTGGAGAGAGCGGAGGAGCGGGGTGACGTGAGAGAACTTGGGAAGGTTGAACACCAGACGGGCTGCGGCGTTCTGGATGAGTTGTAGGGGTTTAATGGCACAGGCAGGGAGCCCAGCCAACAGCGAGTTGCAGTAATCCAGGCGGGAGATGACAAGTGCCTGGATTAGGACCTGCGCCGCTTCCTGTGTGAGGCAGGGTCGTACTCTGCGAATGTTGTAGAGCATGAACCTACAGGATCGGGTCACCGCCTTGATGTTAGTGGAGAACGACAGGGTGTTGTCCAGGGTCACGCCGAGGCTCTTAGCACTCTGGGAGGAGGACACAAGGGAGTTGTCAACCGTGATGGCGAGATCATGGAACGGGCAGTCCTTCCCCGGGAGGAAGAGCAGCTCCGTCTTGCCGAGAGTTCAGCTTGAGGTGGTGATCCGTCATCCACACTGATATGTCTGCCAGACATGCAGAGATGCGATTCGCCACCTGGTTGTCAGAAGGGGGAAAGGAGAAGATTAATTGTGTGTCGTCTGCATAGCAATGATAGGAGAGACCATGTGAGGATATGACAGAGCCAAGTGACTTGGTGTATAGCGAGAATAGGAGAGGGCCTAGAACAGAGCCCTGGGGGACACCAGTGGTGAGAGCACGGTGTGCGTGAGACAGATTCTCGCCACGCCACCTGGTAGGAGCGACCTGTCAGGTAGGACGCAATCCAAGCGTGGGCCGCGCCGGAGATGCCCAGCTCGGAGAGGGTGGAGAGGAGGATCTGATGGTTCACAGTATCAAAGGCAGCAGATAGGTCTAGAAGGATGAGAGCAGAGGAGAGAGAGTTAGCTTTAGCAGTGCGGAGAGCCTCCGTGACACAGAGAAGAGCAGTCTCAGTTGAATGCCCAGTCTTGAAACCTGACTGATTAGGATCAAGAAGGTCATTCTGAGAGAGATAGCAAGCTCTACACAGCTATACAGACTGGCTGACATCAGTTGAGAGGACAGACTGGCTGACATCAGTTGAGAGGACAGACTGGCTGACATCAGTTGAGAGGACAGACTGGCAGACATCAGTTGATAGGACAGACTGGCAGACATCAGTTGATAGGACAGACTGGCTGACATCAGTTGATAGGACAGACTGGCTGACATCAGTTGATAGGACAGACTGGCTGACATCAGTTGATAGGACTGACTGGCTGACATCAGTTGATAGGACTGACTGGCTGACATCAGTTGATAGGACAGACTGGCTGACATCAGTTGATAGGACAGACTGGCAGACATCAGTTGATAGACTGGCTGACATCAGTTGATAGGACAGACTGGCAGACATCAGTTGAGAGGACAGACTGGCTGACATCAGTTGAGAGGACAGACTGGCTGACATCAGTTGAGAGGACAGACTGGCTGACATCAGTTGATAGGACTGACTGGCTGACATCAGTTGATAGGACAGACTGGCAGACATCAGTTGATAGGACAGACTGGCTGACATCAGTTGATAGGACAGACTGGCAGACATCAGTTGAGAGGACAGACTGGCAGACATCAGTTGATAGGACAGACTGGCTGACATCAGTTGATAGGACAGACTGGCTGACATCAGTTGATAGGACAGACTGGCAGACATCAGTTGATAGGACAGACTGGCAGACATCAGTTGATAGGACAGACTGGCAGACATCAGTTGATAGGACAGACTGGCAGACATCAGTTGATAGGACAGACTGGCTGACATCAGTTGATAGGACAGACTGGCTGACATCGGTTGATAGGACAGACTGGCTGACATCGGTTGATAGGACAGACTGGCTGACATCGGTTGATAGGACAGACTGGCTGACATCAGTTGATAGGACAGACTGGCTGACATCAGTTGATAGGACTGACTGGCTGACATCAGTTGATAGGACTGACTGGCTGACATCAGTTGATAGGACAGACTGGCAGACATCAGTTGATAGGACAGACTGGCTGACATCAGTTGATAGGACAGACTGGCTGACATCAGTTGATAGGACAGACTGGCAGACATCAGTTGATAGGCTGGCTGACATCAGTTGATAGGACAGACTGGCAGACATCAGTTGATAGGATATATATATATATATACATCTAACCCCAGAACAGTCCCATCTAACCCCAGAACAGTCCCTCCTGTAGTCCCATCTAACCCCAGAACAGTCCCTCCTGTAGTCCCATCTAACCCCAGAACAGTCCCATCTAACCCCTGAACAGTCCCTCCTGTAGTCCCATCTAACCCCTGAACAGTCCCTCCTGTAGTCCCATCTAACCCCAGAACAGTCCCATCTAACCCCTGAACAGTCCCTCCTGTAGTCCCATCTAACCCCTGAACAGTCCCTCCTGTAGTCCCATCTAACCCCAGAACAGTCCCATCTAACCCCAGAACAGTCCCATCTGACCCCAGAACAGTCCCTCCTGTAGTCCCATCTAACCCCAGGACAGTCCCTCCTATAGTCCCATCTAACCCCTGAACAGTCCCTCCTGTAGTCCCATCTAACCCCAGAACAGTCCCATCTAACCCCAGAACAGTCCCTCCTGTAGTCCCATCTAACCCCAGAACAGTCCCTCCTGTAGTCCCATCTAACCCCAGAACAGTCCCTCCTGTAGTCCCATCTAACCCCAGAACAGTCCCTCCTGTAGTCCCATCTAACCCCAGAACAGTCCCTCCTATAGTCCCATCTAACCCCAGAACAGTCCCTCCTATAGTCCCATCTAACCCCAGAACAGTCCCTCCTGTAGTCCCATCTAACCCCAGAACAGTCCCTCCTGTAGTCCCATCTAACCCCAGAACAGTCCCTCCTATAGTCCCATCTAACCCCAGAACAGTCCCTCCTATAGTCCCATCTAACCCCAGAACAGTCCCATCTCACCCCAGAACAGTCCCTCTTGTAGTCCCATCTAACCCCAGAACAGTCCCTCCTGTAGTCCCATCTAACCCCAGAACAGTCCCTCCTGTAGTCCCATCTAACCCCAGAACAGTCCCTCCTGTAGTCCCATCTAACCCCAGAACAGGCCCTCCTGTAGTCCCATCTAACCCCAGAACAGTCCCTCCTGTAGTCCCATCTAACCCCAGAACAGTCCCATCTAACCCCAGAACAGTCCCTCCTGTAGTCCCATCTAACCCCAGAACAGTCCCTCCTGTAGTCCCATCTAACCCCAGAACCTCCTATAGTCCCATCTAACCCCAGAACACAGACTCCTTTAATTTCTGTCACTAGGCAGATTAAAGGCTGTGGAGGTCGGAGAGGGTGTGTAATTTCTGTCACTAGGCAGATTAAAGGCTGTGGAGGTCGGAGAGGGTGTGTAATTTCTGTCACTAGGCAGATTAAAGGCTGTGGAGGTCAGAATGGGTGTGTGTGTGTGTGTGTGTCTCCACTCGTTTCCTTCTGAACTCACTGCCCCAACGAGGTCGACTCAGCCAAAACAAGCTTCCTTGTACAGAACAGCCAAGTTCTCTCTCTCTCTCTCTCTCTGTCTCTCTCTCTCTCTCTCTCTCTGACAAGGCCAAGTTTAAAAAAGGTCATTGTGCAAGTGGACAGATTCCTCTCAGGCGACAACATAACATAATCCAATCCATTAAATAAATACCGATCGTCCCCCCCCCTTTTTAGTGTAGTTAAAGTCTCCAATTATTGTGTGTTGTGTTTGACATGCCCGGTGTACAGCGTGTTAACCGGTGGTGAAGTTAGCCGCTTGGACTACTGGAGGAGGAATGTTGTTCCAGCTACACGGCAGGCTGAGACTCATGTAGTATTCCATGACAAGAATGAGTAAAGGACGTTGTGGTAGCAGGTCCGAACTGCGAGGCAGGGACAGCGGAGGCCCAAAGCCATGGCTGGTGACATACAGCTGTAGGAGCAGTGGGTGGAAAAGTACCCAAATCTCATACTTGAGTAAAAGTTAAGATATCTTAATAGAAAATGTGAAAGTCACCCAGTAAAATACTACTTGAGTAAAAGTCTAAAAGTATTTGGTTTTAAATATACTTAAATATTTAAAGTAAATTGTATGAATAATTTCCCATTCCTTATATTAAGCAAACCAGAACACCAATCTCTTGTTGTTTTTTACATTTACGGATAGCCAGGGGCACGCTCCAACACGAAGACATCATTTACAAACAAAACATTTGTGTTTAGTGAGTCCGCCAGATCAGAGGCAGTAGGGATGGGATGTTCTCTGTTTAGTGAGTCCTCCAGATCAGAGGCAGTAGGGATGACCAGGGATGTTCTCTGTTTAGTGAGTCCTCCAGATCAGAGGCAGTAAGGATAACCAGGGATGTTCTCTGTTTAGTGAGTCCTCCAGATCAGAGGCAGTAGGGATGACCAGGGATGTTCTCTGTTTAGTGAGTCCTCCAGATCAGAGGCAGTAGGGATGACCAGGGATGTTCTCTGTTTAGTGAGTCCTCCAGATCAGAGGCAGTAGGGATGACCAGGGATGTTCTCTTGATAAGTGTGTGAATTGGACTTTTGAGTTTCAGGGGAAATGTATGGAGTAAAAAGTACATACTTTTCTTTAGGAATGTAGTGAAGTAAAAGTTGTCCAAAATATAAAAAGTAAAGTACAGATACCGCAAAAAATGACTTAAGTAAAATTACTTTAAAGTACTACTTAAGTACATTACACCACTGAGTAGGAGTGAAGAAAAAGAGAGAGACCCAGGAATCATACTATCAGTCACACCAGGGTGGAACTAGAGAGCCCAGTGGGGAGGGAGTGAGGTGAGACAGGACTAGAGAGAACAGTGGGGAGGGAGGGAGGTGAGACAGGACTAGAGAGCCCAGTGGGGAGGGAGTGAGGTGAGACAGGACTAGAGAGCCCAGTGGGGAGGGAGTGAGGTGAGACAGGACTAGAGAGCCCAGTGGGGAGGGAGGGAGGTGAGACAGGACTAGAGAGCCCAGGGAGGAGGGAGGGAGGTGAGACAGGACTAGAGAGCCCAGTGGGGAGGGGAGGGAGGTGAGACAGGACTAGAGAGCCCAGTGGGGAGGGGAGTGAGGTGAGACAGGACTAGAGAGCCCAGTGGGGAGGGAGGGAGGTGAGACAGGACTAGAGAGCCCAGTGGGGAGGGGAGGGAGGTGAGACAGGACTAGAGAGCCCAGTGGGGAGGGAGGGAGGTGAGACAGGACTAGAGAGCCCAGTGAGGAGGGGAGGGAGGTGAGACAGGACTAGAGAGCCCAGGGAGGAGGGAGGGAGGTGAGACAGGACTAGAGAGCCCAGTGGGGAGGGAGGGAGGTGAGACAGGACTAGAGAGCCCAGTGGGGAGGGAGGGAGGTGAGACAGGACTAGAGAGCCCAGTGGGGAGGGGAGGGAGGTGAGACAGGACTAGAGAGCCCAGTGGGGAGGGAGGGAGGGAGGTGAGACAGGACTAGAGAGCCCAGTGGGGAGGGAGGGAGGTGAGACAGGACTAGAGAGCCCAGTGGGGAGGGAGGGAGGTGAGACAGGACTAGAGAGCCCAGTGGGGAGGGAGGGAGGTGAGACAGGACTAGAGAGCAACGGAGAGAAGCAGCACCAACAGTCCTGACACATTCACAGCCGTCCGTCCGCCTGCCCTCTCCTCTCCTCTCTCCCCATCCTCTCATCCCATCGCTTCTCCTCTCCGTCCTCTCCTCCCATGTCACTGCTGCTCTTCAGATAAAAAGCCCCTTTGTTTCCCAGGAGGGAGGGAGAGAGGAAGGGAGGGAGGTCTCTAGGCTGCACTGCCACCATGCAACCCACCGTTTAAAAGGGACAAGAGGACTTCCCCACCCTGGCCTGTCATCCCACCCTGGCCTGTCATCCCCCTGGCCTGTCATCCCCCTCTGGCCTGTCATCCCCCGCTGATCTGTCATCCCCCCTGGCCTGTCATCCCCCTGGCCTGTCATCCCCCCTGGCCTGTCATCCCCCGCTGGCCTGTCATCCCCCGCTGGCCTGTCATCCCCCCTGGCCTGTCATCCCCCCCTGGCCTGTCATCCCCCCCTGGCCTGTCATCCCCCCGCTGGCCTGTCATCCCCCGCTGGCCTGTCATCCCCCGCTGGCCTGTCATCCCCCGCTGGCCTGTCATCCCCCCTGGCCTGTCATCCCCCCTGGCCTGGCTTTGCTTCAGCGCTCAAACACAGGGTCATCGGAGTCCACTATAGTGAGCGTGTCTGTGCATATATATATATATATATATATATATATATATACAGTTGAAGTCGGAAGTTTACATACACCTAAGCTAAATACATTTAAACTCATTTTCATAATTCCTGACATTTAATCCAAGTAAAAAGTCCCTGTTTTAGGTCAGTTAGGATCACCACTTTATTTTAAGAATGTGAAATGTCATAATAATAGTAGAAAGAATGATTTATTTCAGCTTTTATTTCTTTCAACACATTCCCAGTGGGTCAGAAGTTAACATACACTCAATTAGTATTTGGTAGCATTGCCTTTAAATTGTTTAACTTGGGTTAAACATTTTGGGTAGCCTTCCACAATAAGTTGGGTGAATTTTGGCCCATTCCTCCTGACAGAGCTGGTGTAACTGAGTCAGGTTTGTAGGCCTCCTTGCTCGCACATGCTTTTTCAGTTCTGCCCACACATTTTCTATGGGATTGAGGTCAGGGCTTTGTGATGGCCACTCCAATACCTTGACTTTGTTGTCCTTAAGCCATTTTTCCACAACTTTGGAAGTTTGCTTGGAGTCATTATCCATTTGGAAGACCGATTTGTGACCAAGCTTTAACTTCCTGACTGATGTCTTGAGATGTTGCTTCAATATATCTACATCATTTTCCTCCCTCATGATGCCATCTATTTTGTGAAGTGCACCAGTCCCTCCTGCAGCAAAGCACCCCCACAACATGATGCTGCCACCCCCGTGCTTCACGGTTGGGAGGGTGTTCTTCGGCTTGCAAGCCTCCCCCTTTTTCCTCCAAATATAACGATGGTCATTATGGCCAAACAGTTCTATTTTTGTTTCATCAGACCAGAGGACATTTCTCCAAAAAGTACGATCTTTGTCCCCATGTGCAGTTGCAAACCGTAGCCTGGTTTTTTTATGGCGGTTTTGGAGCAGTGGCTTCTTCCTTGCTGAGCAGCCTTTCAGGTTATGTCGATATGGGACTTGTTTTACTGTGGCTATAGATACATTTGTACCTGTTTCCTCCAGCATCTTCACAAGGTCCTTTGCTGTTGTCTGGGATTGATTTACACTTTTCGCACCAAAGTACATTCATCTCTAGGAGACAGAACACATCACCTTCCTGAGCGGTATGACGGCTGCGTGGTCCCATGGTGTTTATACTTGCGTACTATTGTTTGTACAGATGAACGTGGTACCTTCAGGCGTTTGGAAATTGCTCCCAAGGATGAACCAGACTTGTGGAGGTCTAAAAAAAATTTTGGGGGCTGATTTCTTTTGATTTTCCCATGATGTCAAGCATAGAGGCACTGAGTTTGAAGGTAGGCCTTTGAAATACATCCATAGGTACACCTCCAATTGACTCAAATGATGTCAATTAGCCTATCAGAAGCTTCTAAAGCCATGACATCATTTTCTGGAATTTTCCATTTCTGTGGAACTTGTTCAGTTTGTCTCAGTTGTTGAATCTTATGTTCATACAAATATTTACACATGTTAAAGTTTGCTGAAAATAAACACAGTTGACAGTGAGAGGACGTTTGTTTTTTTTGTTGCTGAGTTTATATTCATATATCTGAAGACAGTAGATTAACATGTAAAACAACCATGTTTACTCCAATAGAAATATGTTCATGTTTTACTGACATAGCGTTGTAGTAACAACTTGTTAAAAAAATAAAGAATATTAAACGCTATTAGCATCATCACTAAGTTTCTCTCAGACGAATGAGGAGAGAAGATTTCATTTCAATGTTATTGTGTGAAATGTTCATTGATATACTCTGTATTGTGTGTGTGTGTGTGTGTGTGTGTGTGTGTGTGTGTGTGTGTGTGTGTGTGTGTGTGTGTGTGTGGCAGACCTGGGTTCAAATACTATTTGAAATCATTTGAAATACTTTAACTGGGCTCGACTGATCTTGTCTGTTGCAATTTAACCAGAATAATAGTCCCACCTGGCAGTCCAGGCCTAAAGCAAACGATAAAAGTGTTTTTCGTCGGATGGGGCCACAGTGTCTTCCGACCCCTCCTGTCAGGGCCTCCAGTATTTATGCTGCAGTAGTTTGTGTCGGGGTGCTAGGGTCAGTCTGTTATATCTGGAGTATTTCTCCTGTCTTATCCAGTGTCCTGTGTGAATTTAAGTATGCTCTCTCTAATTCTTTCTTTCTTTCTCTCTCTCGGAGGACCTGAGCCATAGGACCATGCCTCAGGACTACCTGGCCTGATGACTCCTTGCTGTCCCCAGTCCACCTGGCCGTGCTGCTGCCCCAGTTTCAGCTGTTCTACCTGCGGCTATGGAACCCTGACCTGTTCACCGGACGTGCTACCTGTCCCAGACCTGCTGTTTTCAACTCTCTAGAGACAGCAGGAGCGGTAGAGATACTCTGAGTGATCGGCTATGAAAAGCCAACTGACATTTACTCCTGAGGTGCTGACCTGTTGCACCCTCGACAACTACTGTGATTATTATTATTTGACCCTGCTGGTCATTTATGAACGTTTTAACATCTTGGCCATGTTCTGTTATAATCTCCACCCGGCACAGCCAGAAGAGGACTGGCCACCCCTCATAGCCTGGTTCCTCTCTAGGTTTCTTCCTAGGTTCTGGTCTTTCTAGGGAGTTTTTTCCTAGCCACCATGCTTCTACATTGCTTGCTGTTTGGGGTTTTAGGCTGGGTTTCTGTACAGCACTTTGAGATATCAGCTGATGTAAGAAGGGCTTTATAAATAAAATTTGATTTGATTTGTTTGAAAGATTTCAAATAGTATTTGAACCCAGGTCTGGGGGGTGCTGCGTGTGAAATACATTTTCCCCCATTAAAAAGATAGAGGAAGGAATGTATAGACAGACAGTAGCTCTCCAAGTCCTCTCCATCGCCGTCCTCATGTCCCTGTTAATGTACTGTGGGAGGAAGTGGCATTGAGAGCCCAATCCCAGACAGGTCCCTACGCCCTCGGAGAGGATTTGATTGGTATAGGCAATAGGGTGAAACTTCCGCCTAGCCTATCAGAGGGAAAGGGGCGGGAGCTACTACCATATTGATTGACCTAGTAATTATAAATAATTTATTGATTGCACCGGTCAAATTATCTCAGATCCCCACGTGCATCGGGTTTAGGTGACCGATTGGGACGACATCCACTAGTCCTAGTGCAGAGAATTTATACAAACCAGCTGTGTATTCTGTTCATACCCAGTACATCGTTATAGTAACCAGCTGTTTATTCTGTTCATACCCAGTACATCGTTATAGTAACCAGCTGTGTATTCTGTTCATACCCAGTACATCGTTATAAATAAAGCATTCAGGCTAAGAGATAAATGCTGATAGCCCAGACAGACAACAGCCAGAGACCCTCCTTCACCTTTCACTCCCAGAGACATGACCTGGTCCCTTCACATGGACTACTATACTCTACAGGGTTTAGACAGAGCCTGGTCCCTTCACATGGACTACTGTACTCTACAGGGTTTAGACAGAGCCTGGTCCCTTCACATGGACTACTGTACTCTACAGGGTTTAGACAGAGCCTGGTCCCTTCACATGGACTACTGTACTCTACAGGGTTTAGACAGAGCAGGAGCCTGGTCCCTTCACATGGACTACTGTACTCTACAGGGTTTAGACAGAGCAGGAGCCGGGCCTGGTCCCTTCACATGGACTACTGTACTCTACTTGTCTTTGTCCTTTAAGAATGTTAGCAGGGTTTACCTACTGTACCACCCAACTCCTCTTTCCTTTCACAGTCCCATTCCCCTGAGGGTGGTAAGTATAGTTCAAGGTCATATTCATTCAGTCCCTTTCCCCTGAGGGTGGTAAGTATAGTTCAGGGTCATATTCATTCAGTCCCTTTCCCCTGAGGGTGGTAAGCATAGTTCAGGGTCATATTCATTCAGTCCCATTCCCCTGAGGGTGGTAAGTATAGTTCAGGGTCATATTCATTCAGCCCCTTTCCCCTGAGGGTGGTAAGTATAGTTCAGGGTCATATTCATTCGGGAACATGAGAAAAAAATATGCAGTAACATTTTGCAGCATTTCTCATTGGACATATCCAGGTTCACCCTCCCCGTTTCAGTCTGTTTTCTTCCGTTTGGTGCCTAATGAACACGACCGGTTCAGTTCCTCTCGATCTGATCGATGTCCAGATCTCCTCCCAGCTGATACACATCCTTCCTAATGCCAGTGGCTGTCACGTCATCGCAGACCGGGGAGCTCAGCCAATCCAGCTCCTCGATGGAGATGGCTGGATCCTCCTCCCCAGAGACACCGGTGACGACTCCGCCCTCTTTGGAGCTGGCGGTCGGACCGTCCAATCCCTGATCGCCTGGGGAGGCGAAGTCAGTCTCAGATTGGTCAGTGGTCCTCAGAGGGATCGGGCACTGGGTTGATTGATAGCTGTCGTCCCCAGTGATGCCAGGGCAGCTGAGGCTTTGGAAATTCCGAAGTTTCTGTGGATAAAAACAACAACAACAAAAAATGTATTTTGGTCACACAGGAAAAAGCAGAAACTAAAGCAAACCAGGACTGGACTGGGGTAGAGAGCAGAGAGATTTACACAACATGCAGGATATTGAACAGACATACTCAGTCAGTCCCCATGAGCAGCATTGGCATGTTACCCTACAGTTGGTTTCCATGGAGATGCAATATTTCGCTGGCTAGACGGACAGTATTGGACTTGTTCAATAATAGTGGTTGAAGAAGAAAAACACACACACACACACACACACACACACACACACACACACACACACACACACACACACACACACACACACACACACACACACACACATCTTGACCTTTTTGTTTGGTTTACCCAACAGTACAGGAAAGATTTGAGCTAGCTAGCAGACCAGATCCTCCAGCTGGGAGTGTGGCTGACTGACTGAGCTAGCTAGCAGACCAGATCCTCCAGCTGGGAGTGTGGCTGACTGACTGAGCTAGCTAGCAGACCAGATCCTCCAGCTGGGAGTGTGGCTGACTGATTGAGCTAGCTAGCAGACCAGACCCTCCAGCTGAGAGTGTGGCTGACTGACTGAGCTAGCTAGCAGACCAGATCCTCCAGCTGGGAGTGTGGCTGACTGACTGAGCTAGCTAGCAGACCAGACCCTCCAGCTGGGTTGGCCATTTACTGAGGCTGACTCTCAGGTCATTGACCCAAAGAGACTACTGGAGTTATGACCATGTTATGTAGACTCACGAGAGTCTCCAGTCCCTTATGTAGCCACCAAACCATGTAGAGAGTCCAGACCCCTTAATTAGTCTACTAATTAGCATGAATTACAGCACACGTAAACCCACGATAGTATTCCCCTTCTAACCTGTGTCATCTTGGTCAGGTCCAGAGAAGGCCTCTGTTTGTGTGAGTCGGCTGGTCTCCTCCGCTTCATACCCATCTTCTTGTCGTTGAGGACGCAGGGCTGAGAGCGACTCCGGGCCAGCCCCCCTTGCCCAGCACGACGCTTCATCTCTGGGGTGGAGTCTGGGGAGCTCAGGTGCGACGCCGGGCCTCCCTGGATCTCTGGGAGGCAGATCTGTTCATGAGAGAGGTAGAGGAAGGGCCTGGGGGGTTCTGAGGACAGGGAGGAGTAAGAGGGCGGGGCTAAGCCGCTGAAGTAGGAAGGGCTGGGGGTAAAGCCAGGGAGATCCAGGGAGAGGGTGTTGGAGCGAGCTGGCAGGCTGAAGCTGGAGCTACGCTGCATGGCAGGGAACCCAAGCTGCTGAGAGCGTGTCCCTCCTCCTGTTGCAAATCCTCTCTGGACACTTCCTCCGCTGTGGCATCGCCTCTTCGCCACAGCCGTCCACACCCCGGACCCCTGGGGCCTCCAGGCCGACCGACAGCCTCCCAGGTCCTCTGAGCAGGAGAGGGAGTGGCACTGGCGCTTGGAGGGTGGAGCGGTGGAGGGTGAGGAGGCTGAAGCGGCTGAAGCCTCACCCAGGCTCAGGTCCTGTAGCAGACTGGTGATGGTGCCTGGGATGGAGGTGATGCTGGTGGGACGCAGTCCTGCATCTCTGTCCCCCCAGCGGACTGGGCTCTGGTAGTAGTGGGGGGGAAGAACCTCAAAGGGTAGGACATCCCACAGGCTCTCCAGAAAACTGGACTCCACTGAGGGTCTCTGGTGATGCAGGGCTCCATAACACCCCAGACCCACGTCACCCCACTTGCTGCCGGTCTCTGAAACACAACATGGTAATAGTCAGGGAGGGACATATAGCCTACAACACAACATGGTAATAGTCAGGAGGGAACATATAGCCTACTACAAAACATGGTAATAGTCAGGAGGGGAACATATAGCCTACAACACAACATGGTAATAGTCAGGGGGGAACATATAGCCTACAACACAACATGGTAATAGTCAGGGGGGAACATATAGTGTACAACACAACATGGTAATAGTCAGGGGGGAACATATAGCCTACAACACAACATGGTAATAGTCAGGGGGAACATATAGCCTACAACACAACATGGTAATAGTCAGGTGGGAACATATAGCCTACAACACAACATGGTAATAGTCAGGGGGGAACATATAGCCTACAACACAACATGGTAATAGTCAGGTGGGAACATATAGCCTACAACACAACATGGTAATAGTCAGGGGGGGAACATATAGCCTACAACACAACATGGTAATAGTCAGGGGGAACATATAGCCTACAACACAACATGGTAATAGTCAGGGGGGAACATATAGCCTACAACACAACATGGTAATAGTCAGGGGGGGAACATATAGTCTACAACACAACATGGTAATAGTCAGGGGGGGAACATATAGCCTACAACACAACATGGTAATAGTCAGGGGAGAACATATAGCCTACAACACAACATGGAAATAGTCAGGGGGAACATATAGTCTACAACACAACATGGTAATAGTCAGGGGGGAACATATAGCCTACAACACAACATGGTAATAGTCAGGGGAACATATAGCCTAGAACACAACATGGTAATAGTCAGGGGGGAACATATAGCCTACAACACAACATGGAAATAGTCAGGGGGGAACATATAGTCTACAACACAACATGGTAATAGTCAGGGGGGGGAACATATAGTCTACAACACAACATGGTAATAGTCAGGGGAACATATAGCCTAGAACACAACATGGTAATAGTCAGGTGGGAACATATAGCCTACAACACAACATGGTAATAGTCAGGGGGGGAACATATAGCCTACAACACAACATGGTAATAGTCAGGGTGGGAAAATATAGCCTACAACACAACATGGTAATAGTCAGGGGGGGAACATATAGCCTACAACACAACATGGTAATAGTCAGGGGGAACATATAGCCTACAACACAACATGGTAATAGTCAGGGAGGGACATATAGCCTACAACACAACATGGTAATAGTCAGGGGAACATATAGCCTACAACACAACATGGTAATAGTCAGGGGAACATATAGCCTACAACACAACATGGTAATAGTCAGGGGGGAACATATAGTCTACAACACAACATGGAAATAGTCAGGGGGGAACATATAGTCTACAACACAACATGGAAATAGTCAGGGGGGACATATAGCCTACAACACAACATGGTAATAGTCAGGGGGGGGAACATATAGTCTACAACACAACATGGTAATAGTCAGGTGGGAACATATAGCCTACAACACAACATGGTAATAGTCAGGGGGAACATATAGTCTACAACACAACATGGTAATAGTCAGGGGGGGAACATATAGCCTACAACACAACATGGTAATAGTCAGGGGGGGGAACATATAGCCTACAACACAACATGGTAATAGTCAGGGGGGAACATATAGCCTACAACACAACATGGAAATAGTCAGGGGGGAACATATAGCCTACAACACAACATGGTAATAGTCAGGGGGGGAACATATAGCCTACAACACAACATGGTAATAGTCAGGGGGAACATATAGCCTACAACACAACATGGTAATAGTCAGGGGGGAACATATAGCCTACAACACAACATGGAAATAGTCAGGGGGGAACATATAGCCTACAACACAACATGGTAATAGTCAGGGGGGAACATATAGCCTACAACACAACATGGTAATAGTCAGGGGGAACATATAGCCTACAACACAACATGGTAATAGTCAGGGGGGAACATATAGCCTACAACACAACATGGTAATAGTCAGGGGGAACATATAGCCTACAACACAACATGGTAATAGTCAGGGGGAACATATAGCCTACAACACAACATGGTAATAGTCAGGGGGGAACATATAGCCTACAACACAACATGGTAATAGTCAAGGGGGAACATATAGACGACAACACAACATGGTAATAGTCAGGGGGGGAACATATAGGCTACAACACAACATGGTAATAGTCAGGGGGGAACATATAGCCTACAACACAACATGGTAATAGTCAGGGGGGAACATATAGCCTACAACACAACCTGGTAATAGTCAGGGGGGGAACATATAGCCTACAACACAACATGGTAATAGTCAGGTGGGAACATATAGCCTACAACACAACATGGTAATAGTCAGGGGGGAACATATAGCCTACAACACAACATGGTAACAGTCAGGGGGAACATATAGCCTACAACACAACATGGTAATAGTCAGGGGGGAACATATAGCCTACAACACAACATGGTAATAGTCAGGGGGGAACATATAGCCTACAACACAACATGGTAATAGTCAGGGGGAACATATAGCCTACAACACAACATGGTAATAGTCAGGGGGGAACATATAGCCTACAACACAACATGGTAATAGTCAGGGGGGGGGACATATAGCCTACAACACAACATGGTAATAGTCAGGTGGGAACATATAGCCTACAACACAACATGGTAATAGTCAGGGGGGAACATATAGCCTACAACACAACATGGAAATAGTCAGGGGGGGAACATATAGCCTACAACACAACATGGAAATAGTCAGGGGGGAACATATAGCCTACAACACAACATGGAAATAGTCAGGGGGGAACATATAGCCTACAACACAACATGGTAATAGTCAGGGGGAACATATAGCCTACAACACAACATGGTAATAGTCAGGGGGGAACATATAGTCTACAACACAACATGGTAATAGTCAGGGGGGGGAACATATAGCCTACAACACAACATGGTAATAGTCAGGGGGGAACATATAGTCTACAACACAACATGGTAATAGTCAAGGGGGAACATATAGCCTACAACACAACATGGTAATAGTCAGGTGGGAACATATAGCCTACAACACAACATGGCAATAGTCAGGGGGGAACATATAGCCTACAACACAACATGGTAATAGTCAGGGGGGGAACATATAGCCTACAACACAACATGGTAATAGTCAGGTGGGAACATATAGCCTACAACATAACATGGTAACAGTCAGGGGGAACATATAGCCTACAACACAACATGGTAATAGTCGGGGGGGAACATATTGCCTACAACACAACATGGTAATAGTCAGGGGGGAACATATAGCCTACAACACAACATGGTAATAGTCAGGGGGGAACATATAGCCTACAACACAACATGGTAATAGTCAGGGGAACATATAGCCTACAACACAACATGGTAATAGTCAGGGGGAACATATAGCCTACAACACAACATGGTAATAGTCAGGTGGGAACATATAGCCTACAACACAACATGGTAATAGTCAGGGGGGAACATATAGCCTACAACACAACATGGTAATAGTCAGGGGGGAACATATAGCCTACAAAACAACATGGAAATAGTCTGGTGGGAACATATAGCCTAAAACACAACATGGTAATAGTCAGGGGGGAACATATAGCCTACAACACAACATGGAAATAGCCAGGGGGGAACATATAGCCTACAACACAACATGGTAATAGTCAGGGGGGAACATATAGCATACAACACAACATGGTAATAGTCAGGGGGGAACATATAGCCTACAACACAACATGGTAATAGTCAGGGGGGAACATATAGCCTACAACACAACATGGTAATAGTCAGGGGGGAACATATAGCCTACAACACAACATGGTAATAGTCAGGTGGGAACATATAGCCTACAACACAACATGGTAATAGTCAGGGGGGAACATATAGCCTACAACACAACATGGTAATAGTCAGGGGGGGGACATATAGCCTACAACACAACATGGTAATAGTCAGGTGGGAACATATAGCCTACAACACAACATGGTAATAGTCAGGGGGGAACATATAGCCTACAACACAACATGGAAATAGTCAGGGGGGAACATATAGCCTACAACACAACATGGAAATAGTCAGGGGGGAACATATAGCCTACAACACAACATGGAAATAGTCAGGGGGGAACATATAGCCTACAACACAACATGGTAATAGTCAGGGGGGAACATATAGCCTACAACACAACATGGTAATAGTCAGGGGGGAACATATAGTCTACAACACAACATGGTAATAGTCAGGGGGGGAACATATAGCCTACAACACAACATGGTAATAGTCAGGGGGGAACATATAGTCTACAACACAACATGGTAATAGTCAAGGGGGAACATATAGCCTACAACACAACATGGTAATAGTCAGGTGGGAACATATAGCCTACAACACAACATGGCAATAGTCAGGGGGGGAACATATAGCCTACAACACAACATGGTAATAGTCAGGGGGAACATATAGCCTACAACACAACATGGTAATAGTCAGGGGGAACATATAGCCTACAACACAACATGGTAATAGTCAGGGGGGAACATATAGCCTACAACACAACATGGTAATAGTCAGGGGGGAACATATAGCCTACAAAACAACATGGAAATAGTCTGGTGGGAACATATATCCTAAAACACAACATGGTAATAGTCAGGGGGGAACATATAGCCTACAACACAACATGGTAATAGTCAGGGGGGGGAACATATAGCCTACAACACAACATGGTAATAGTCAGGGGGGAACATATAGCCTACAACACAACATGGTAATAGTCAGGGGAACATATAGCCTAAAACACAACATGGTAATAGTCAGGTGGGAACATATAGCCTACAACATAACATGGTAACAGTCAGGGGGAACATATAGCCTACAACACAACATGGTAATAGTCGGGGGGAACATATAGCCTACAACACAACATGGTAATAGTCAGGGGGGAACATATAGCCTACAACACAACATGGTAATAGTCAGGGGGGAACATATAGCCTACAACACAACATGGTAATAGTCAGGGGAACATATAGCCTAAAACACAACATGGTAATAGTCAGGGGGGAACATATAGCCTACAACACAACATGGAAATAGTCAGGGGGGAACATATAGCCTACAACACAACATGGTAATAGTCAGGGGGGAACATATAGCCTACAACACAACATGGTAATAGTCAGGGGGGGAACATATAGCCTACAACACAACATGGTAATAGTCAGGGGGGGAACATATAGCCTACAACACAACATGGTAATAGTCAGGGGGGAACATATAGCCTACAACACAACATGGTAATAGTCAGGTGGGAACATATAGCCTACAACACAACATGGTAATAGTCAGGGGGGAACATATAGCCTACAACACAACATGGAAATAGTCAGGGGGGGAACATATAGCCTACAACACAACATGGTAATAGTCAGGGGGGAACATATAGCCTACAACACAACATGGAAATAGTCAGGGGAACATATAGCCTACAACACAACATGGTAATAGTCAGGGGGTGAACATATAGCCTACAACACAACATGGTAATAGTCAGGGGAATATATAGCCTACAACACAACATGGAAATAGTCGAGGGGGAACATATAGCCTACAACACAACATGGTAATAGTCAGGGGGAACATATAGCCTACAACATAACATGGTAACAGTCAGGGGGAACATATAGCCTACAACACAACATGGTAATAGTCGGGGGAAACATATAGCCTACAACACAACATGGTAATAGTCAGGTGGGAACATATAGCCTACAACACAACATGGTAATAGTCAGGGGGGAACATATAGCCTACAACACAACATGGTAATAGTCAGGGGGGAACATATAGCCTACAACACAACATGGTAATAGTCAGGGGAACATATAGCCTAAAACACAACATGGTAATAGTCAGGTGGGAACATATAGCCTACAACATAACATGGTAACAGTCAGGGGGGAACATATAGCCTACAACACAACATGGTAATAGTCGGGGGGAACATATAGCCTACAACACAACATGGTAATAGTCAGGGGGGGGAACATATAGCCTACAACACAACATGGTAATAGTCAGGGGGGAACATATAGCCTACAACACAACATGGTAATAGTCAGGGGAACATATAGCCTAAAACACAACATGGTAATAGTCAGGGGGAACATATAGCCTACAACACAACATGGAAATAGCCAGGGGGAACATATAGCCTACAACACAACATGGTAATAGTCAGGGGGGAACATATAGCCTACAACACAACATGGTAATAGTCAGGGGGGGAACATATAGCCTACAACACAACATGGTAATAGTCAGGGGGGGAACATATAGCCTACAACACAACATGGTAATAGTCAGGGGGAACATATAGCCTACAACACAACATGGTAATAGTCAGGTGGGAACATATAGCCTACAACACAACATGGTAATAGTCAGGGGGGAACATATAGCCTACAACACAACATGGAAATAGTCAGGGGGGGAACATATAGCCTACAACACAACATGGTAATAGTCAGGGGGGAACATATAGTCTACAACACAACATGGAAATAGTCAGGGGGGGAACATATAGCCTACAACACAACATGGAAATAGTCAGGGGGGAACATATAGCCTACAACACAACATGGTAATAGTCAGGGGGGAACATATAGCCTACAACACAACATGGAAATAGTCAGGGGGGAACATATAGCCTACAACACAACATGGTAATAGTCAGGGGGGAACATATAGCCTACAACACAACATGGAAATAGTCAGGGGGGAACATATAGCCTACAACACAACATGGTAATAGTCAGGGGGAACATATAGCCTACAACACAACATGGTAATAGTCAGGGGGGGAACATATAGCCTACAACACAACATGGTAATAGTCAGGGGGAACATATAGTCTACAACACAACATGGTAATAGTCAGGGGGGAACATATAGCCTACAACACAACATGGAAATAGTCAGGGGGGAACATATAGCCTACAACACAACATGGTAATAGTCAGGGGAGAACATATAGTCTACAACACAACATGGTAATAGTCAGGGGGGAACATATAGCCTACAACACAACATGGAAATAGTCAGGGGGAACATATAGCCTACAAAACAACATGGTAATTGTCAAGGGGGAACATATAGCCTACAACACAACATGGTAATAGTCAGGTGGGAACATATAGCCTACACCACAACATGGTAATAGTCAGGGGGGAACACATAGCCTACAACACAACATGGTAATAGTCAGGGGGAACATATAGCCTACAACACAACATGGTAATAGTCAGGTGGGAACATATAGCCTACAACATAACATGGTAACAGTCAGGGGGGAACATATAGCCTACAACACAACATGGTAATAGTCGGGGGGAACATATAGCCTACAACACAACATGGTAATAGTCAGGTGGGAACATATAGCCTACAACACAACATGGTAATAGTCAGGGGGGAACATATAGCCTACAACACAACATGGTAATAGTCAGGGGGGAACATATAGCCTACAACACAACATGGTAATAGTCAGGGGAACATATAGCCTAAAACACAACATGGTAATAGTCAGGTGGGAACATATAGCCTACAACACAACATGGTAACAGTCAGGGGGAACATATAGCCTACAACACAACATGGTAATAGTCGGGGGGGAACATATAGCCTACAACACAACATGGTAATAGTCAGGGGGGGAACATATAGCCTACAACACAACATGGTAATAGTCAGGGGGGAACATATAGCCTACAACACAACATGGTAATAGTCAGGGGAACATATAGCCTAAAACACAACATGGTAATAGTCAGGGGGAACATATAGCCTACAACACAACATGGAAATAGCCAGGGGGGAACATATAGCCTACAACACAACATGGTAATAGTCAGGGGGGAACATATAGCCTACAACACAACATGGTAATAGTCAGGGGGGAACATATAGCCTACAACACAACATGGTAATAGTCAGGGGGGAACATATAGCCTACAACACAACATGGTAATAGTCAGGGGGAACATATAGCCTACAACACAACATGGTAATAGTCAGGTGGGAACATATAGCCTACAACACAACATTGTAATAGTCAGGGGGAACATATAGCCTACAACACAACATGGAAATAGTCAGGGGGGGAAAATATAGCATACAACACAACATGGTAATAGTCAGGGGGAACATATAGCCTACAACACAACATGGAAATAGTCAGGGGAACATATAGCCTACAACACAACATGGTAATAGTCAGGTGGGAACATATAGCCTACAACACAACATGGTAATAGTCAGGGGAACATATAGCCTACAACACAACATGGAAATAGTCGAGGGGGGAACATATAGCCTACAACACAACATGGTAATAGTCAGGGGGAACATATAGCCTACAACATAACATGGTAACAGTCAGGGGAACATATAGCCTACAACACAACATGGTAATAGTCGGGGGGGAACATATAGCCTACAACACAACATGGTAATAGTCAGGTGGGAACATATAGCCTACAACACAACATGGTAATAGTCAGGGGGGAACATATAGCCTACAACACAACATGGTAATAGTCAGGGGGGAACATATAGCCTACAACACAACATGGTAATAGTCAGGGGAACATATAGCCTAAAACACAACATGGTAATAGTCAGGTGGGAACATATAGCCTACAACATAACATGGTAACAGTCAGGGGGAACATATAGCCTACAACACAACATGGTAATAGTCAGGGGGGAACATATAGCCTACAACACAACATGGAAATAGTCAGGGGAACATATAGCCTACAACACAACATGGTAATAGTCAGGTGGGAACATATAGCCTACAACACAACATGGTAATAGTCAGGGGAATATATAGCCTACAACACAACATGGAAATAGTCGAGGGGGAACATATAGCCTACAACACAACATGGTAATAGCCAGGGGGGAACATATAGCCTACAACATAACATGGTAACAGTCAGGGGGAACATATAGCCTACAACACAACATGGTAATAGTCGGGGGGAACATATAGCCTACAACACAACATGGTAATAGTCAGGGGGGAACATATAGCCTACAACACAACATGGTAATAGTCAGGGGGGGAACATATAGCCTACAACACAACATGGTAATAGTCAGGGGGGAACATATAGCCTACAACACAACATGGTAATAGTCAGGGGAACATATAGCCTAAAACACAACATGGTAATAGTCAGGTGGGAACATATAGCCTACAACATAACATGGTAACAGTCAGGGGGAACATATAGCCTACAACACAACATGGTAATAGTCGGGGGGAACATATAGCCTACAACACAACATGGTAATAGTCAGGGGGGGAACATATAGCCTACAACACAACATGGTAATAGTCAGGGGGGAACATATAGCCTACAACACAACATGGTAATAGTCAGGGGAACATATAGCCTAAAACACAACATGGTAATAGTCAGGGGGAACATATAGCCTACAACACAACATGGAAATAGCCAGGGGGGAACATATAGCCTACAACACAACATGGTAATAGTCAGGGGGAACATATAGCCTACAACACAACATGGTAATAGTCAGGGGGGGAACATATAGCCTACAACACAACATGGTAATAGTCAGGGGGGGAACATATAGCCTACAACACAACATGGTAATAGTCAGGGGGGAACATATAGCCTACAACACAACATGGTAATAGTCAGGTGGGAACATATAGCCTACAACACAACATGGTAATAGTCAGGGGGGAACATATAGCCTACAACACAACATGGAAATAGTCAGGGGGGAACATATAGCCTACAACACAACATGGAAATAGTCAGGGGGGAACATATAGCCTACAACACAACATGGAAATAGTCAGGGGGGAACATATAGTCTAAAACACAACATGGAAATAGTCAGGGGGGGAACATATAGCCTACAACACAACATGGTAATAGTCAGGGGGGAACATATAGCCTACAACACAACATGGAAATAGTCAGGGGGGGAACATATAGCCTACAACACAACATGGTAATAGTCAGGGGGAACATATAGCCTACAACACAACATGGAAATAGTCAGGGGGGAACATATAGCCTACAACACAACATGGTAATAGTCAGGGGGAACATATAGCCTACAACACAACATGGTAATAGTCAGGGGGGAACATATAGCCTACAACACAACATGGTAATAGTCAGGGGAACATATAGTCTACAACACAACATGGTAATAGTCAGGGGGGAACATATAGCCTACAACACAACATGGAAATAGTCAGGGGGGGAACATATAGCCTACAACACAACATGGTAATAGTCAGGGGAGAACATATAGTCTACAACACAACATGGTAATAGTCAGGGGGGGGAACATATAGCCTACAACACAACATGGAAATAGTCAGGGGGAACATATAGCCTACAAAACAACATGGTAATTGTCAAGGGGGGAACATATAGCCTACAACACAACATGGTAATAGTCAGGTGGGAACATATAGCCTACACCACAACATGGTAATAGTCAGGGGGGAACACATAGCCTACAACACAACATGGTAATAGTCAGGGGGGAACATATAGCCTACAACACAACATGGTAATAGTCAGGTGGGAACATATAGCCTACAACATAACATGGTAACAGTCAGGGGGAACATATAGCCTACAACACAACATGGTAATAGTCGGGGGGGAACATATAGCCTACAACACAACATGGTAATAGTCAGGTGGGAACATATAGCCTACAACACAACATGGTAATAGTCAGGGGGGGAACATATAGCCTACAACACAACATGGTAATAGTCAGGGGGAACATATAGCCTACAACACAACATGGTAATAGTCAGGGGAACATATAGCCTAAAACACAACATGGTAATAGTCAGGTGGGAACATATAGCCTACAACATAACATGGTAACAGTCAGGGGGAACATATAGCCTACAACACAACATGGTAATAGTCGGGGGGGAACATATAGCCTACAACACAACATGGTAATAGTCAGGGGGGAACATATAGCCTACAACACAACATGGTAATAGTCAGGGGGAACATATAGCCTACAACACAACATGGTAATAGTCAGGGGAACATATAGCCTAAAACACAACATGGTAATAGTCAGGGGGAACATATAGCCTACAACACAACATGGAAATAGCCAGGGGGGAACATATAGCCTACAACACAACATGGTAATAGTCAGGGGGGAACATATAGCCTACAACACAACATGGTAATAGTCAGGGGGGAACATATAGCCTACAACACAACATGGTAATAGTCAGGGGGGGAACATATAGCCTACAACACAACATGGTAATAGTCAGGGGGGAACATATAGCCTACAACACAACATGGTAATAGTCAGGTGGGAACATATAGCCTACAACACAACATTGTAATAGTCAGGGGGGGAACATATAGCCTACAACACAACATGGAAATAGTCAGGGGGGAAAATATAGCATACAACACAACATGGTAATAGTCAGGGGGGGAACATATAGCCTACAACACAACATGGAAATAGTCAGGGGAACATATAGCCTACAACACAACATGGTAATAGTCAGGTGGGAACATATAGCCTACAACACAACATGTTAATAGTCAGGGGAACATATAGCCTACAACACAACATGGAAATAGTCGAGGGGGAACATATAGCCTACAACACAACATGGTAATAGTCAGGGGGAACATATAGCCTACAACATAACATGGTAACAGTCAGGGGAACATATAGCCTACAACACAACATGGTAATAGTCGGGGGGAACATATAGCCTACAACACAACATGGTAATAGTCAGGTGGGAACATATAGCCTACAACACAACATGGTAATAGTCAGGGGGGAACATATAGCCTACAACACAACATGGTAATAGTCAGGGTGGAACATATAGCCTACAACACAACATGGTAATAGTCAGGGGAACATATAGCCTAAAACACAACATGGTAATAGTCAGGTGGGAACATATAGCCTACAACATAACATGGTAACAGTCAGGGGGAACATATAGCCTACAACACAACATGGTAATAGTCGGGGGGGAACATATAGCCTACAAAACAACATGGTAATATTCAGGGGGGGAACATATAGCCTACAACACAACATGGTAATAGTCAGGGGGGAACATATAGCCTACAACACAACATGGTAATAGTCAGGGGAACATATAGCCTAAAACACAACATGGTAATAGTCAGGGGGGAACATATAGCCTACAACACAACATGGAAATAGCCAGGGGGGAACATATAGCCTACAACACAACATGGTAATAGTCAGGGGGAACATATAGCCTACAACACAACATGGTAATAGTCAGGGGGGAACATATAGCCTACAACACAACATGGTAATAGTCAGGGGGGGAACATATAGCCTACAACACAACATGGTAATAGTCAGGGGGGAACATATAGCCTACAACACAACATGGTAATAGTCAGGTGGGAACATATAGCCTACAACACAACATGGTAATAGTCAGGGGGAACATATAGCCTACAACACAACATGGAAATAGTCAGGGGGGGAACATATAGCCTACAACACAACATGGTAATAGTCAGGGGGAACATATAGCCTACAACACAACATGGAAATAGTCAGGGGAACATATAGCCTACAACACAACATGGTAATAGTCAGGTGGGAACATATAGCCTACAACACAACATGGTAATAGCCAGGGGAACATATAGACTACAACACAACATGGAAATAGTCAGGGGAACATATAGCCTACAACACAACATGGTAATAGTCAGGGGAACATATAGCCTAAAACACAACATGGTAATAGTCAGGGGGGAACATATAGCCTACAACACAACATGGAAATAGCCAGGGGGGAACATATAGCCTACAACACAACATGGTAATAGTCAGGGGGGGAACATATAGCCTACAACACAACATGGTAATAGTCAGGGGGGAACATATAGCCTACAACACAACATGGTAATAGTCAGGGGGAACATATAGCCTACAACACAACATGGTAATAGTCAGGGGGAACATATAGCCTACAACACAACATGGTAATAGTCAGGTGGGAACATATAGCCTACAACACAACATGGTAATAGTCAGGGGGGAACATATAGCCTACAACACAACATGGAAATAGTCAGGGGGGAACATATAGCCTACAACACAACATGGTAATAGTCAGGGGGAACATATAGCCTACAACACAACATGGTAATAGTCAGGTGGGAACATATAGCCTACAACACAACATGGTAATAGTCAGGGGGAACATATAGCCTACAACACAACATGGAAATAGTCAGGGGGGAACATATAGCCTACAACACAACATGGTAATAGTCAGGGGGGAACATATAGCCTACAACACAACATGGAAATAGTCAGGGGGGAACATATAGCCTACAACACAACATGGTAATAGTCAGGGGGGAACATATAGCCTACAACACAACATGGTAATAGTCAGGGGGGAACATATAGCCTACAACACAACATGGTAATAGTCAGGGGAACATATAGTCTACAACACAACATGGTAATAGTCAGGGGGAACATATAGCCTACAACACAACATGGAAATAGTCAGGGGGGAACATATAGCCTACAACACAACATGGTAATAGTCAGGGGAGAACATATAGTCTACAACACAACATGGTAATAGTCAGGGGGGGAACATATAGCCTACAACACAACATGGAAATAGTCAGGGGGAACATATAGCCTACAAAACAACATGGTAATTGTCAGGGGGGGAACATATAGCCTACAACACAACATGGTAATAGTCAGGTGGGAACATATAGCCTACACCACAACATGGTAATAGTCAGGGGGGAACACATAGCCTACAACACAACATGGTAATAGTCAGGGGGAACATATAGCCTACAACACAACATGGTAATAGTCAGGTGGGAACATATAGCCTACAACATAACATGGTAACAGTCAGGGGGGAACATATAGCCTACAACACAACATGGTAATAGTCGGGGGGAACATATAGCCTACAACACAACATGGTAATAGTCAGGTGGGAACATATAGCCTACAACACAACATGGTAATAGTCAGGGGGGGAACATATAGCCTACAACACAACATGGTAATAGTCAGGGGGGAACATATAGCCTACAACACAACATGGTAATAGTCAGGGGAACATATAGCCTAAAACACAACATGGTAATAGTCAGGTGGGAACATATAGCCTACAACATAACATGGTAACAGTCAGGGGGAACATATAGCCTACAACACAACATGGTAATAGTCGGGGGGAACATATAGCCTACAACACAACATGGTAATAGTCAGGGGGGAACATATAGCCTACAACACAACATGGTAATAGTCAGGGGGGAACATATAGCCTACAACACAACATGGTAATAGTCAGGGGAACATATAGCCTAAAACACAACATGGTAATAGTCAGGGGGGAACATATAGCCTACAACACAACATGGAAATAGCCAGGGGGGAACATATAGCCTACAACACAACATGGTAATAGTCAGGGGGGAACATATAGCCTACAACACAACATGGTAATAGTCAGGGGGGAACATATAGCCTACAACACAACATGGTAATAGTCAGGGGGGAACATATAGCCTACAACACAACATGGTAATAGTCAGGGGGGAACATATAGCCTACAACACAACATGGTAATAGTCAGGTGGGAACATATAGCCTACAACACAACATTGTAATAGTCAGGGGGGAACATATAGCCTACAACACAACATGGAAATAGTCAGGGGGGAAAATATAGCATACAACACAACATGGTAATAGTCAGGGGGAACATATAGCCTACAACACAACATGGAAATAGTCAGGGGAACATATAGCCTACAACACAACATGGTAATAGTCAGGTGGGAACATATAGCCTACAACACAACATGGTAATAGTCAGGGAACATATAGCCTACAACACAACATGGAAATAGTCGAGGGGGAACATATAGCCTACAACACAACATGGTAATAGTCAGGGGGAACATATAGCCTACAACATAACATGGTAACAGTCAGGGGGGAACATATAGCCTACAACACAACATGGTAATAGTCGGGGGGAACATATAGCCTACAACACAACATGGTAATAGTCAGGTGGGAACATATAGCCTACAACACAACATGGTAATAGTCAGGGGGGGAACATATAGCCTACAACACAACATGGTAATAGTCAGGGGGAACATATAGCCTACAACACAACATGGTAATAGTCAGGGGAACATATAGCCTAAAACACAACATGGTAATAGTCAGGTGGGAACATATAGCCTACAACATAACATGGTAACAGTCAGGGGGGAACATATAGCCTACAACACAACATGGTAATAGTCGGGGGGGAACATATAGCCTACAAAACAACATGGTAATAGTCAGGGGGGAACATATAGCCTACAACACAACATGGTAATAGTCAGGGGGAACATATAGCCTACAACACAACATGGTAATAGTCAGGGGAACATATAGCCTAAAACACAACATGGTAATAGTCAGGGGGGAACATATAGCCTACAACACAACATGGAAATAGCCAGGGGGGAACATATAGCCTACAACACAACATGGTAATAGTCAGGGGGGAACATATAGCCTACAACACAACATGGTAATAGTCAGGGGGGGAACATATAGCCTACAACACAACATGGTAATAGTCAGGGGGGGAACATATAGCCTACAACACAACATGGTAATAGTCAGGGGGGGAACATATAGCCTACAACACAACATGGTAATAGTCAGGTGGGAACATATAGCCTACAACACAACATGGTAATAGTCAGGGGGGAACATATAGCCTACAACACAACATGGAAATAGTCAGGGGGGGAACATATAGCCTACAACACAACATGGTAATAGTCAGGGGGAACATATAGCCTACAACACAACATGGAAATAGTCAGGGGAACATATAGCCTACAACACAACATGGTAATAGTCAGGTGGGAACATATAGCCTACAACACAACATGGTAATAGCCAGGGGAACATATAGACTACAACACAACATGGAAATAGTCAGGGGAACATATAGCCTACAACACAACATGGTAATAGTCAGGGGAACATATAGCCTAAAACACAACATGGTAATAGTCAGGGGGAACATATAGCCTACAACACAACATGGAAATAGCCAGGGGGGAACATATAGCCTACAACACAACATGGTAATAGTCAGGGGGGAACATATAGCCTACAACACAACATGGTAATAGTCAGGGGGGAACATATAGCCTACAACACAACATGGTAATAGTCAGGGGGAACATATAGCCTACAACACAACATGGTAATAGTCAGGGGGGAACATATAGCCTACAACACAACATGGTAATAGTCAGGTGGGAACATATAGCCTACAACACAACATGGTAATAGTCAGGGGGGAACATATAGCCTACAACACAACATGGAAATAGTCAGGGGGGAACATATAGCCTACAACAAAACATGGTAATAGTCAGGGGGGAACATATAGCCTACAACACAACATGGTAATAGTCAGGTGGGAACATATAGCCTACAACACAACATGGTAATAGTCAGGGGGAACATATAGCCTACAACACAACATGGAAATAGTCAGGGGGGGGAACATATAGCCTACAACACAACATGGTAATAGTCAGGGGGGAACATATAGCCTACAACACAACATGGAAATAGTCAGGGGGAACATATAGCCTACAACACAACATGGTAATAGTCAGGGGGGAACATATAGCCTACAACACAACATGGTAATAGTCAGGGGGGAACATATAGTCTACAACACAACATGGTAATAGTCAGGGGAACATATAGTCTACAACACAACATGGTAATAGTCAGGGGGAACATATAGCCTACAACACAACATGGAAATAGTCAGGGGGAACATATAGCCTACAACACAACATGGTAATAGTCAGGGGAGAACATATAGTCTACAACACAACATGGTAATAGTCAGGGGGGAACATATAGCCTACAACACAACATGGAAATAGTCAGGGGGAACATATAGCCTACAAAACAACATGGTAATTGTCAGGGGGGGAACATATAGCCTACAACACAACATGGTAATAGTCAGGTGGGAACATATAGCCTACACCACAACATGGTAATAGTCAGGGGGGAACACATAGCCTACAACACAACATGGTAATAGTCAGGGGGGAACATATAGCCTACAACACAACATGGTAATAGTCAGGTGGGAACATATAGCCTACAACATAACATGGTAACAGTCAGGGGGGAACATATAGCCTACAACACAACATGGTAATAGTCAGGGGGAACATATAGCCTACAACACAACATGGTAATAGTCAGGTGGGAACATATAGCCTACAACACAACATGGTAATAGTCAGGGGGGGAACATATAGCCTACAACACAACATGGTAATAGTCAGGGGGGAACATATAGCCTACAACACAACATGGTAATAGTCAGGGGAACATATAGCCTAAAACACAACATGGTAATAGTCAGGTGGGAACATATAGCCTACAACATAACATGGTAACAGTCAGGGGGAACATATAGCCTACAACACAACATGGTAATAGTCGGGGGGGAACATATAGCCTACAACACAACATGGTAATAGTCAGGGGGGAACATATAGCCTACAACACAACATGGTAATAGTCAGGGGGGAACATATAGCCTACAACACAACATGGTAATAGTCAGGGGAACATATAGCCTAAAACACAACATGGTAATAGTCAGGGGGAACATATAGCCTACAACACAACATGGAAATAGCCAGGGGGGAACATATAGCCTACAACACAACATGGTAATAGTCAGGGGGGAACATATAGCCTACAACACAACATGGTAATAGTCAGGGGGGAACATATAGCCTACAACACAACATGGTAATAGTCAGGGGGGAACATATAGCCTACAACACAACATGGTAATAGTCAGGGGGGAACATATAGCCTACAACACAACATGGTAATAGTCAGGTGGGAACATATAGCCTACAACACAACATTGTAATAGTCAGGGGGGAACATATAGCCTACAACACAACATGGAAATAGTCAGGGGGGAAAATATAGCATACAACACAACATGGTAATAGTCAGGGGGGAACATATAGCCTACAACACAACATGGAAATAGTCAGGGGAACATATAGCCTACAACACAACATGGTAATAGTCAGGTGGGAACATATAGCATACAACACAACATGGTAATAGTCAGGGGAACATATAGCCTACAACACAACATGGAAATAGTCGAGGGGGGAACATATAGCCTACAACACAACATGGTAATAGTCAGGGGGGAACATATAGCCTACAACACAACATGGTAACAGTCAGGGGGGAACATATAGCCTACAACACAACATGGTAATAGTCGGGGGGGAACATATAGCCTACAACACAACATGGTAATAGTCAGGTGGGAACATATAGCCTACAACACAACATGGTAATAGTCAGGGGGGAACATATAGCCTACAACACAACATGGTAATAGTCAGGGGGGAACATATAGCCTACAACACAACATGGTAATAGTCAGGGGAACATATAGCCTAAAACACAACATGGTAATAGTCAGGTGGGAACATATAGCCTACAACATAACATGGTAACAGTCAGGGGAACATATAGCCTACAACACAACATGGTAATAGTCGGGGGGAACATATAGCCTACAAAACAACATGGTAATAGTCAGGGGGGAACATATAGCCTACAACACAACATGGTAATAGTCAGGGGGAACATATAGCCTACAACACAACATGGTAATAGTCAGGGGAACATATAGCCTAAAACACAACATGGTAATAGTCAGGGGGGAACATATAGCCTACAACACAACATGGAAATAGCCAGGGGGGAACATATAGCCTACAACACAACATGGTAATAGTCAGGGGGGAACATATAGCCTACAACACAACATGGTAATAGTCAGGGGGGAACATATAGCCTACAACACAACATGGTAATAGTCAGGGGGGAACATATAGCCTACAACACAACATGGTAATAGTCAGGGGGGGGACATATAGCCTACAACACAACATGGTAATAGTCAGGTGGGAACATATAGCCTACAACACAACATGGTAATAGTCAGGGGGAACATATAGCCTACAACACAACATGGAAATAGTCAGGGGGGGAACATATAGCCTACAACACAACATGGTAATAGTCAGGGGGAACATATAGCCTACAACACAACATGGAAATAGTCAGGGGAACATATAGCCTACAACACAACATGGTAATAGTCAGGTGGGAACATATAGCCTACAACACAACATGGTAATAGCCAGGGGAACATATAGACTACAACACAACATGGAAATAGTCAGGGGAACATATAGCCTACAACACAACATGGTAATAGTCAGGGGAACATATAGCCTAAAACACAACATGGTAATAGTCAGGGGGGAACATATAGCCTACAACACAACATGGAAATAGCCAGGGGGGAAACATATAGCCTACAACACAACATGGTAATAGTCAGGGGGGAACATATAGCCTACAACACAACATGGTAATAGTCAGGGGGGGAACATATAGCCTACAACACAACATGGTAATAGTCAGGGGGGAACATATAGCCTACAACACAACATGGTAATAGTCAGGGGGAACATATAGCCTACAACACAACATGGTAATAGTCAGGTGGGAACATATAGCCTACAACACAACATGGTAATAGTCAGGGGGAACATATAGCCTACAACACAACATGGAAATAGTCAGGGGGGAACATATAGCCTACAACACAACATGGTAATAGTCAGGGGGGAACATATAGCCTACAACACAACATGGTAATAGTCAGGTGGGAACATATAGCCTACAACACAACATGGTAATAGTCAGGGGGGGAACATATAGCCTACAACACAACATGGTAATAGTCAGGGGGGAACATATAGCCTACAACACAACATGGTAATAGTCAGGGGGGAACATATAGCCTACAACACAACATGGAAATAGTCAGGGGAACATATAGCCTACAACACAACATGGTAATAGTCAGGTGGGAACATATAGCCTACAACACAACATGGTAATAGTCAGGGGAACATATAGCCTACAACACAACATGGAAATAGTCGAGGGGGAACATATAGCCTACAACACAACATGGTAATAGTCAGGGGGGAACATATAGCCTACAACATAACATGGTAACAGTCAGGGGGAACATATAGCCTACAACACAACATGGTAATAGTCGGGGGGAACATATAGCCTACAACACAACATGGTAATAGTCAGGGGGGAACATATAGCCTACAACACAACATGGTAATAGTCAGGGGGGAACATATAGCCTACAACACAACATGGTAATAGTCAGGGGGGAACATATAGCCTACAACACAACATGGTAATAGTCAGGGGGAACATATAGCCTACAACACAACATGGTAATAGTCAGGTGGGAACATATAGCCTACAACACAACATGGTAATAGTCAGGGGGGAACATATAGCCTACAACACAACATGGAAATAGTCAGGGGGGAACATATAGCCTACAACACAACATGGTAATAGTCAGGGGGGAACATATAGCCTACAACACAACATGGAAATAGTCAGGGGAACATATAGCCTACAACACAACATGGTAATAGTCAGGTGGGAACATATAGCCTACAACACAACATGGTAATAGCCAGGGGAACATATAGACTACAACACAACATGGAAATAGTCAGGGGAACATATAGCCTACAACACAACATGGTAATAGTCAGGGGGAACATATAGCCTAAAACACAACATGGTAATAGTCAGGGGGGAACATATAGCCTACAACACAACATGGAAATAGCCAGGGGGAACATATAGCCTACAACACAACATGGTAATAGTCAGGGGGGAACATATAGCCTACAACACAACATGGTAATAGTCAGGGGGGGAACATATAGCCTACAACACAACATGGTAATAGTCAGGGGGGAACATATAGCCTACAACACAACATGGTAATAGTCAGGGGGGAACATATAGCCTACAACACAACATGGTAATAGTCAGGTGGGAACATATAGCCTACAACACAACATGGTAATAGTCAGGGGGGGAACATATAGCCTACAACACAACATGGAAATAGTCAGGGGGGAACATATAGCCTACAACACAACATGGTAATAGTCAGGGGGAACATATAGCCTACAACACAACATGGTAATAGTCAGGTGGGAACATATAGCCTACAACACAACATGGTAATAGTCAGGGGGAACATATAGCCTACAACACAACATGGAAATAGTCAGGGGGGGAACATATAGCCTACAACACAACATGGTAATAGTCAGGGGGAACATATAGCCTACAACACAACATGGAAATAGTCAGGGGAACATATAGCCTACAACACAACATGGTAATAGTCAGGTGGGAACATATAGCCTACAACACAACATGGTAATAGTCAGGGGAACATATAGCCTACAACACAACATGGAAATAGTCGAGGGGGAACATATAGCCTACAACACAACATGGTAATAGTCAGGGGGGAACATATAGCCTACAACATAACATGGTAACAGTCAGGGGAACATATAGCCTACAACACAACATGGTAATAGTCGGGGGGAACATATAGCCTACAACACAACATGGTAATAGTCAGGTGGGAACATATAGCCTACAACACAACATGGTAATAGTCAGGGGGGGAACATATAGCCTACAACACAACATGGTAATAGTCAGGGGGGAACATATAGCCTACAACACAACATGGTAATAGTCAGGGGAACATATAGCCTAAAACACAACATGGTAATAGTCAGGTGGGAACATATAGCCTACAACATAACATGGTAACAGTCAGGGGGAACATATAGCCTACAACACAACATGGTAATAGTCGGGGGGGGAACATATAGCCTACAACACAACATGGTAATAGTCAGGGGGGGGAACATATAGCCTACAACACAACATGGTAATAGTCAGGGGGGAACATATAGCCTACAACACAACATGGTAATAGTCAGGGGAACATATAGCCTAAAACACAACATGGTAATAGTCAGGGGGGAACATATAGCCTACAACACAACATGGAAATAGTCAGGGGGGAACATATAGCCTACAACACAACATGGTAATAGTCAGGGGGGAACATATAGCCTACAACACAACATGGTAATAGTCAGGGGGGGACATATAGCCTACAACACAACATGGTAATAGTCAGGGGGGAACATATAGCCTACAACACAACATGGTAATAGTCAGGGGGGAACATATAGCCTACAACACAACATGGTAATAGTCAGGTGGGAACATATAGCCTACAACACAACATTGTAATAGTCAGGGGGGAACATATAGCCTACAACACAACATGGAAATAGTCAGGGGGGAAAATATAGCATACAACACAACATGGTAATAGTCAGGGGGGAACATATAGCCTACAACACAACATGGAAATAGTCAGGGGAACATATAGCCTACAACACAACATGGTAATAGTCAGGTGGGAACATATAGCCTACAACACAACATGGTAATAGTCAGGGGAACATATAGCCTACAACACAACATGGAAATAGTCGAGGGGGAACATATAGCCTACAACACAACATGGTAATAGTCAGGGGGGAACATATAGCCTACAACATAACATGGTAACAGTCAGGGGGAACATATAGCCTACAACACAACATGGTAATAGTCGGGGGGGAACATATAGCCTACAACACAACATGGTAATAGTCAGGTGGGAACATATAGCCTACAACACAACATGGTAATAGTCAGGGGGGAACATATAGCCTACAACACAACATGGTAATAGTCAGGGGGAACATATAGCCTACAACACAACATGGTAATAGTCAGGGGAACATATAGCCTAAAACACAACATGGTAATAGTCAGGTGGGAACATATAGCCTACAACATAACATGGTAACAGTCAGGGGGAACATATAGCCTACAACACAACATGGTAATAGTCGGGGGGGGAACATATAGCCTACAAAACAACATGGTAATAGTCAGGGGGGGAACATATAGCCTACAACACAACATGGTAATAGTCAGGGGGAACATATAGCCTACAACACAACATGGTAATAGTCAGGGGAACATATAGCCTAAAACACAACATGGTAATAGTCAGGGGGAACATATAGCCTACAACACAACATGGAAATAGCCAGGGGGGAAACATATAGCCTACAACACAACATGGTAATAGTCAGGGGGGAACATATAGCCTACAACACAACATGGTAATAGTCAGGGGGGGAACATATAGCCTACAACACAACATGGTAATAGTCAGGGGGGAACATATAGCCTACAACACAACATGGTAATAGTCAGGGGGGAACATATAGCCTACAACACAACATGGTAATAGTCAGGTGGGAACATATAGCCTACAACACAACATGGTAATAGTCAGGGGGGAACATATAGCCTACAACACAACATGGAAATAGTCAGGGGGGGAACATATAGCCTACAACACAACATGGTAATAGTCAGGGGGGAACATATAGCCTACAACACAACATGGAAATAGTCAGGGGAACATATAGCCTACAACACAACATGGTAATAGTCAGGTGGGAACATATAGCCTACAACACAACATGGTAATAGCCAGGGGAACATATAGACTACAACACAACATGGAAATAGTCAGGGGAACATATAGCCTACAACACAACATGGTAATAGTCAGGGGAACATATAGCCTAAAACACAACATGGTAATAGTCAGGGGGAACATATAGCCTACAACACAACATGGAAATAGCCAGGGGGGAACATATAGCCTACAACACAACATGGTAATAGTCAGGGGGGAACATATAGCCTACAACACAACATGGTAATAGTCAGGGGGGAACATATAGCCTACAACACAACATGGTAATAGTCAGGGGGGGAACATATAGCCTACAACACAACATGGTAATAGTCAGGGGGGAACATATAGCCTACAACACAACATGGTAATAGTCAGGTGGGAACATATAGCCTACAACACAACATGGTAATAGTCAGGGGGGAACATATAGCCTACAACACAACATGGAAATAGTCAGGGGGAACATATAGCCTACAACACAACATGGTAATAGTCAGGGGGGAACATATAGCCTACAACACAACATGGTAATAGTCAGGTGGGAACATATAGCCTACAACACAACATGGTAATAGTCAGGGGGGGAACATATAGCCTACAACACAACATGGAAATAGTCAGGGGGGGAACATATAGCCTACAACACAACATGGTAATAGTCAGGGGGGAACATATAGCCTACAACACAACATGGAAATAGTCAGGGGAACATATAGCCTACAACACAACATGGTAATAGTCAGGTGGGAACATATAGCCTACAACACAACATGGTAATAGTCAGGGGAACATATAGCCTACAACACAACATGGAAATAGTCGAGGGGGAACATATAGCCTACAACACAACATGGTAATAGTCAGGGGGAACATATAGCCTACAACATAACATGGTAACAGTCAGGGGGAACATATAGCCTACAACACAACATGGTAATAGTCGGGGGGGAACATATAGCCTACAACACAACATGGTAATAGTCAGGTGGGAACATATAGCCTACAACACAACATGGTAATAGTCAGGGGGGGAACATATAGCCTACAACACAACATGGTAATAGTCAGGGGGGAACATATAGCCTACAACACAACATGGTAATAGTCAGGGGGAACATATAGCCTAAAACACAACATGGTAATAGTCAGGTGGGAACATATAGCCTACAACATAACATGGTAACAGTCAGGGGGAACATATAGCCTACAACACAACATGGTAATAGTCAGGGGGGAACATATAGCCTACAACACAACATGGTAATAGTCAGGGGGGGAACATATAGCCTACAACACAACATGGTAATAGTCAGGGGGGAACATATAGCCTACAACACAACATGGTAATAGTCAGGGGAACATATAGCCTAAAACACAACATGGTAATAGTCAGGGGGGAACATATAGCCTACAACACAACATGGAAATAGCCAGGGGGGGAACATATAGCCTACAACACAACATGGTAATAGTCAGGGGGGAACATATAGCCTACAACACAACATGGTAATAGTCAGGGGGGGGAACATATAGCCTACAACACAACATGGTAATAGTCAGGGGGGGGAACATATAGCCTACAACACAACATGGTAATAGTCAGGGGGGAACATATAGCCTACAACACAACATGGTAATAGTCAGGGGGGGATCATATAGCCTACAACACAACATGGTAATAGTCAGGGGGGAACATATAGCCTACAACACAACATGGTAATAGTCAGGTGGGAACATATAGCCTACAACACAACATGGTAATAGTCAGGGGGGAACATATAGTCTACAACACAACATGGTAATAGTCAGGAGGGAACATATAGCCTACAACACAACATGGTAATAGTCAGGTGGGAACATATAGCCTACAACACAACATGGTAATAGTCAGGGGGGGAACATATAGCCTACAACACAACATGGTAATAGTCAGGGGAACATATAGTCTACAACACAACATGGTAATAGTCAGGGGGGGAACATATAGCCTACAACACAACATGGAAATAGTCAGGGGGGGAACATATAGCCTACAACACAACATGGTAATAGTCAGGGGAGAACATATAGTCTACAACACAACATGGTAATAGTCAGGGGGGGAACATATAGCCTACAACACAACATGGAAATAGTCAGGGGGGAACATATAGCCTACAACACAACATGGTAATAGTCAGGGGGGAACATATAGCCTACAACACAACATGGAAATAGTCAGGGGGGAACATATAGCCTACAACACAACATGGTAATTGTCAGGGGGAACATATAGCCTACAACACAACATGGTAATAGTCAGGTGGGAACATATAGCCTACAACACAACATGGTAATAGTCAGGGGGGAACACATAGCCTACAACACAACATGGTAATAGTCAAGGGGGAACATATAGCCTACAACACAACATGGTAATAGTCAGGTGGGAACATATAGCCTACAACATAACATGGTAACAGTCAGGGGAAACATATAGCCTACAACACAACATGGTAATAGTCGGGGGAACATATAGCCTACAACACAACATGGTAATAGTCAGGGGGGGAACATATAGCCTACAACACAACATGGTAATAGTCAGGGGGGAACATATAGGCTACAACACAACATGGTAATAGTCAGGGGAACATATAGCCTAAAACACAACATGGTAATAGTCAGGTGGGAACATATAGCCTACAACATAACATGGTAACAGTCAGGGGGAACATATAGCCTACAACACAACATGGTAATAGTCGGGGGGGAACATATAGCCTACAACACAACATGGTAATAGTCAGGGGGGGGTACATATAGCCTACAACACAACATGGTAATAGTCAGGGGGGAACATATAGCCTACAACACAACATGGTAATAGTCAGGGGAACATATAGCCTACAACACAACATGGTAATAGTCAGGGGGGAACATATAGCCTACAACACAACATGGTAATAGCCAGGGGGGAACATATAGCCTACAACACAACATGGTAATAGTCAGGGGGGAACATATAGCCTACAACACAACATGGTAATAGTCAGGGGGGGAACATATAGCCTACAACACAACATGGTAATAGTCAGGGGGGGAACATATAGCCTACAACACAACATGGTAATAGTCAGGTGGGAACATATAGCCTACAACACAACATGGTAATAGTCAGGGGGGAACATATAGCCTACAACACAACATGGAAATAGTCAGGGGGGAACATATAGCCTACAACACAACATGGTAATAGTCAGGGGGGAACATATAGCCTACAACACAACATGGAAAAAGTCAGGGGAACATATAGCCTACAACACAACATGGTAATAGTCAGGTGGGAACATATAGCCTACAACACAACATGGTAATAGTCAGGGGGGAACATATAGCCTACAACAAAACATGGAAATAGTCGAGGGGGGAACATATAGCCTACAACACAACATGGTAATAGTCAGGGGGGAACATATAGCCTACAACACAACATGGTAATAGTCAGGGGGGAACATATAGTCTACAACACAACATGGAAATAGTCAGGGGGGAACATATAGCCTACAACACAACATGGAAATAGTCAGGGGGGAACATATAGTCTACAACACAACATGGAAATAGTCAGGGGGAACATATAGCCTACAACACAACATGGTAATAGTCAGGGGGGAACATATAGCCTACAACACAACATGGAAATAGTCAGGGGGGGAACATATAGCCTACAACACAACATGGTAATAGTCAGGGGGGAACATATAGCCTACAACACAACATGGAAATAGTCAGGGGGGGAACATATAGCCTACAACACAACATGGTAATAGTCAGGGGGGGAACATATAGCCTACAACACAACATGGTAATAGTCAGGGGGGTACATATAGCCTACAACACAACATGGTAATAGTCAGGGGGAACATATAGCCTACAACACAACATGGTAATAGTCAGGGGAACATATAGCCTACAACACAACATGGTAATAGTCAGGGGGGAACATATAGCCTACAACACAACATGGTAATAGTCAGGGGGGAACATATAGCCTACAACACAACATGGTAATAGTCAGGGGGGAACATATAGCCTACAACACAACATGGTAATAGTCAGGGGGGAACATATAGCCTACAACACAACATGGTAATAGTCAGGGGGGAACATATAGCCTACAACACAACATGGTAATAGTCAGGTGGGAACATATAGCCTACAACACAACATGGTAATAGTCAGGGGGGAACATATAGCCTACAACACAACATGGAAATAGTCAGGGGGGGAACATATAGCCTACAACACAACATGGTAATAGTCAGGGGGGAACATATAGCCTACAACACAACATGGAAAAGTCAGGGGAACATATAGCCTACAACACAACATGGTAATAGTCAGGTGGGAACATATAGCCTACAACACAACATGGTAATAGTCAGGGGGAACATATAGCCTACAACAAAACATGGAAATAGTCGAGGGGGAACATATAGCCTACAACACAACATGGTAATAGTCAGGGGGGAACATATAGCCTACAACACAACATGGTAATAGTCAGGGGGGAACATATAGTCTACAACACAACATGGAAATAGTCAGGGGGGAACATATAGCCTACAACACAACATGGAAATAGTCAGGGGGGAACATATAGTCTACAACACAACATGGAAATAGTCAGGGGGGGAACATATAGCCTACAACACAACATGGTAATAGTCAGGGGGGGAACATATAGCCTACAACACAACATGGAAATAGTCAGGGGGGAACATATAGCCTACAACACAACATGGTAATAGTCAGGGGGGAACATATAGCCTACAACACAACATGGAAATAGTCAGGGGGGAACATATAGCCTACAACACAACATGGTAATAGTCAGGGGGGAACATATAGCCTACAACACAACATGGTAATAGTCAGGTGGGAACATATAGCCTACAACACAACATGGTAATAGTCAGGGGGGGAACATATAGCCTACAACACAACATGGTAATAGTCAGGTGGGAACATATAGTCTACAACACAACATGGTAATAGTCAGGGGGGAACATATAGCCTACAACACAACATGGTAATAGTCAGGGGGGGACATATAGCCTACAACACAACATGGTAATAGTCAGGGGGGAACATATAGTCTACAACACAACATGGTAATAGTCAGGAGGGAACATATAGCCTACAACACAACATGGTAATAGTCAGGTGGGAACATATAGCCTACAACACAACATGGTAATAGTCAGGGGGGAACATATAGCCTACAACACAACATGGTAATAGTCAGGTGGGAACATATAGCCTACACACAACATGGTAATAGTCAGGGGGGAACATATAGCCTACAACACAACATGGTAATAGTCAGGGGAACATATAGTCTACAACACAACATGGTAATAGTCAGGGGGGAACATATAGCCTACAACACAACATGGAAATAGTCAGGGGGGAACATATAGCCTACAACACAACATGGTAATAGTCGGGGGGGAACATATAGCCTACAACACAACATGGTAATAGTCAGGTGGGAACATATAGCCTACAACACAACATGGTAATAGTCTGGGGGGGAACATATAGCCTACAACACAACATGGTAATAGTCAGGGGGGAACATATAG
The DNA here is from genome assembly GCF_905237065.1 of Salmo salar. Classification (NCBI taxonomy): domain Eukaryota; kingdom Metazoa; phylum Chordata; class Actinopteri; order Salmoniformes; family Salmonidae; genus Salmo; species Salmo salar. The sequence continues at coordinate 119,984 of NW_025548718.1, forward strand.
CCTACAACACAACATGGTAATAGTCAGGGGAACATATAGCCTAAAACACAACATGGTAATAGTCAGGGGGGAACATATAGCCTACAACACAACATGGAAATAGCCAGGGGGGAACATATAGCCTACAACACAACATGGTAATAGTCAGGGGGGAACATATAGCCTACAACACAACATGGTAATAGTCAGGGGGGAACATATAGCCTACAACACAACATGGTAATAGTCAGGGGGGAACATATAGCCTACAACACAACATGGTAATAGTCAGGGGGAACATATAGCCTACAACACAACATGGTAATAGTCAGGTGGGAACATATAGCCTACAACACAACATGGTAATAGTCAGGGGGGAACATATAGCCTACAACACAACATGGAAATAGTCAGGGGGGGAACATATAGCCTACAACACAACATGGTAATAGTCAGGGGGGAACATATAGCCTACAACACAACATGGAAATAGTCAGGGGAACATATAGCCTACAACACAACATGGTAATAGTCAGGTGGGAACATATAGCCTACAACACAACATGGTAATAGCCAGGGGAACATATAGCCTACAACACAACATGGAAATAGTCAGGGGAACATATAGCCTACAACACAACATGGTAATAGTCAGGGGAACATATAGCCTAAAACACAACATGGTAATAGTCAGGGGGGAACATATAGCCTACAACACAACATGGAAATAGCCAGGGGGGAACATATAGCCTACAACACAACATGGTAATAGTCAGGGGGGGAACATATAGCCTACAACACAACATGGTAATAGTCAGGGGGGAACATATAGCCTACAACACAACATGGTAATAGTCAGGGGGGGAACATATAGCCTACAACACAACATGGTAATAGTCAGGGGAGAACATATAGCCTACAACACAACATGGTAATAGTCAGGTGGGAACATATAGCCTACAACACAACATGGTAATAGTCAGGGGGGAACATATAGCCTACAACACAACATGGTAATAGTCAGGTGGGAACATATAGCCTACAACACAACATGGTAATAGTCAGGGGGGAACATATAGCCTACAACACAACATGGAAATAGTCAGGGGGGGAACATATAGCCTACAACACAACATGGTAATAGTCAGGGGGGAACATATAGCCTACAACACAACATGGAAATAGTCAGGGGAACATATAGCCTACAACACAACATGGTAATAGTCAGGTGGGAACATATAGCCTACAACACAACATGGTAATAGTCAGGGGAACATATAGCCTACAACACAACATGAAAATAGTCGAGGGGGAACATATAGCCTACAACACAACATGGTAATAGTCAGGGGGGAACATATAGCCTACAACATAACATGGTAACAGTCAGGGGGAACATATAGCCTACAACACAACATGGTAATAGTCAGGTGGGAACATATAGCCTACAACACAACATGGTAATAGTCAGGGGGGGAACATATAGCCTACAACACAACATGGTAATAGTCAGGGGGGAACATATAGCCTACAACACAACATGGTAATAGTCAGGGGAACATATAGCCTAAAACACAACATGGTAATAGTCAGGTGGGAACATATAGCCTACAACATAACATGGTAACAGTCAGGGGGAACATATAGCCTACAACACAACATGGTAATAGTCGGGGGGAACATATAGCCTACAACACAACATGGTAATAGTCAGGGGGGAACATATAGCCTACAACACAACATGGTAATAGTCAGGGGGGAACATATAGCCTACAACACAACATGGTAATAGTCAGGGGAACATATAGCCTAAAACACAACATGGTAATAGTCAGGGGGAACATATAGCCTACAACACAACATGGAAATAGCCAGGGGGGGAACATATAGCCTACAACACAACATGGTAATAGTCAGGGGGGGAACATATAGCCTACAACACAACATGGTAATAGTCAGGGGGGAACATATAGCCTACAACACAACATGGTAATAGTCAGGGGGGGGAAACATATAGCCTACAACACAACATGGTAATAGTCAGGGGGGAACATATAGCCTACAACACAACATGGTAATAGTCAGGTGGGAACATATAGCCTACAACACAACATGGTAATAGTCAGGGGGGAACATATAGCCTACAACACAACATGGAAATAGTCAGGGGGGAACATATAGCCTACAACACAACATGGTAATAGTCAGGGGGGAACATATAGCCTACAACACAACATGGAAATAGTCAGGGGAACATATAGCCTACAACACAACATGGTAATAGTCAGGTGGGAACATATAGCCTACAACACAACCTGGTAATAGCCAGGGGAACATATAGCCTACAACACAACATGGAAATAGTCGAGGGGGAACATATAGCCTACAACACAACATGGTAATAGTCAGGGGGGAACATATAGCCTACAACACAACATGGTAATAGTCAGGGGGGGATCATATAGTCTACAACACAACATGGAAATAGTCAGGGGGGGAACATATAGCCTACAACACAACATGGAAATAGTCAGGGGGGAACATATAGTCTACAACACAACATGGAAATAGTCAGGGGGGGAACATATAGCTTACAACACAACATGGTAATAGTCAGGGGGGGAACATATAGCCTACAACACAACATGGAAATAGTCAGGGGGGAACATATAGCCTACAACACAACATGGTAATAGTCAGGGGGGAACATATAGCCTACAACACAACATGGAAATAGTCAGGGGGGAACATATAGCCTACAACACAACATGGTAATAGTCAGGGGGGAACATATAGCCTACAACACAACATGGTAATAGTCAGGGGGGGACATATAGCCTACAACACAACATGGTAATAGTCAGGGGGGGAACATATAGTCTACAACACAACATGGTAATAGTCAGGAGGGAACATATAGCCTACAACACAACATGGTAATAGTCAGGGGGGAACATATAGTCTACAACACAACATGGTAATAGTCAGGGAGGGAACATATAGCCTACAACACAACATGGTAATAGTCAGGTGGGAACATATAGCCTACACACAACATGGTAATAGTCAGGGGGGGAACATATAGCCTACAACACAACATGGTAATAGTCAGGTGAACATATAGTCTACAACACAACATGGTAATAGTCAGGGGGGAACATATAGCCTACAACACAACATGGAAATAGTCAGGGGGGAACATATAGCCTACAACACAACATGGTAATAGTCAGGGGAGAACATATAGTCTACAACACAACATGGTAATAGTCAGGGGGGAACATATAGCCTACAACACAACATGGAAATAGTCAGGGGGAACATATAGCCTACAACACAACATGGTAATAGTCAGGGGGGGAACATATAGCCTACAACACAACATGGAAATAGTCAGGGGGGAACATATAGCCTACAACACAACATGGTAATTGTCAGGGGGGGAACATATAGCCTACAACACAACATGGTAATAGTCAGGTGGGAACATATAGCCTACAACACAACATGGTAATAGTCAGGGGGAACACATAGCCTACAACACAACATGGTAATAGTCAGGGGGGAACATATAGCCTACAACACAACATGGTAATAGTCAGGTGGGAACATATAGCCTACAACATAACATGGTAACAGTCAGGGGGAACATATAGCCTACAACACAACATGGTAATAGTCGGGGGGGAACATATAGCCTACAACACAACATGGTAATAGTCAGGGGGGGGAACATATAGCCTACAACACAACATGGTAATAGTCAGGGGGGGAACATATAGCCTACAACACAACATGGTAATAGTCAGGGGAACATATAGCCTAAAACACAACATGGTAATAGTCAGGTGGGAACATATAGCCTACAACATAACATGGTAACAGTCAGGGGGGAACATATAGCCTACAACACAACATGGTAATAGTCGGGGGGGAACATATAGCCTACAACACAACATGGTAATAGTCAGGGGGGTACATATAGCCTACAACACAACATGGTAATAGTCAGGGGGAACATATAGCCTACAACACAACATGGTAATAGTCAGGGGAACATATAGCCTACAACACAACATGGTAATAGTCAGGGGGGAACATATAGCCTACAACACAACATGGTAATAGTCAGGGGGGAACATATAGCCTACAACACAACATGGTAATAGTCAGGGGGAACATATAGCCTACAACACAACATGGTAATAGTCAGGGGGGAACATATAGCCTACAACACAACATGGTAATAGTCAGGGGGGAACATATAGCCTACAACACAACATGGTAATAGTCAGGTGGGAACATATAGCCTACAACACAACATGGTAATAGTCAGGGGGGAACATATAGCCTACAACACAACATGGAAATAGTCAGGGGGGGAACATATAGCCTACAACACAACATGGTAATAGTCAGGGGGGAACATATAGCCTACAACACAACATGGAAAAAGTCAGGGGAACATATAGCCTACAACACAACATGGTAATAGTCAGGTGGGAACATATAGCCTACAACACAACATGGTAATAGTCAGGGGGGAACATATAGCCTACAACAAAACATGGAAATAGTCGAGGGGGAACATATAGCCTACAACACAACATGGTAATAGTCAGGGGGGAACATATAGCCTACAACACAACATGGTAATAGTCAGGGGGGAACATATAGTCTACAACACAACATGGAAATAGTCAGGGGGGGAACATATAGCCTACAACACAACATGGAAATAGTCAGGGGGGAACATATAGTCTACAACACAACATGGAAATAGTCAGGGGGGGAACATATAGCCTACAACACAACATGGTAATAGTCAGGGGGGGAACATATAGCCTACAACACAACATGGAAATAGTCAGGGGGGAACATATAGCCTACAACACAACATGGTAATAGTCAGGGGGGAACATATAGCCTACAACACAACATGGAAATAGTCAGGGGGGAACATATAGCCTACAACACAACATGGTAATAGTCAGGGGGGAACATATAGCCTACAACACAACATGGTAATAGTCAGGTGGGAACATATAGCCTACAACACAACATGGTAATAGTCAGGGGGAACATATAGCCTACAACACAACATGGTAATAGTCAGGTGGGAACATATAGTCTACAACACAACATGGTAATAGTCAGGGGGGAACATATAGCCTACAACACAACATGGTAATAGTCAGGGGGGGACATATAGCCTACAACACAACATGGTAATAGTCAGGGGGGAACATATAGTCTACAACACAACATGGTAATAGTCAGGAGGGAACATATAGCCTACAACACAACATGGTAATAGTCAGGTGGGAACATATAGCCTACAACACAACATGGTAATAGTCAGGGGGGAACATATAGCCTACAACACAACATGGTAATAGTCAGGTGGGAACATATAGCCTACACACAACATGGTAATAGTCAGGGGGGGAACATATAGCCTACAACACAACATGGTAATAGTCAGGGGAACATATAGTCTACAACACAACATGGTAATAGTCAGGGGGGAACATATAGCCTACAACACAACATGGAAATAGTCAGGGGGGGAACATATAGCCTACAACACAACATGGTAATAGTCAGGGGGAACATATAGCCTACAACACAACATGGTAATAGTCAGGGGAGAACATATAGCCTACAACACAACATGGTAATAGTCAGGGGGGAACATATAGCCTACAACACAACATGGAAATAGTCAGGGGGGAACATATAGCCTACAACACAACATGGTAATAGTCAGGGGGAACATATAGCCTACAACACAACATGGAAATAGTCAGGGGGGAACATATAGCCTACAACACAACATGGTAATAGTCAGGGGGGGGAACATATAGCCTACAACACAACATGGTAATAGTCAGGGGGGAACATATAGCCTACAACACAACATGGTAATAGTCAGGGGGGAACATATAGCCTACAACACAACATGGAAATAGTCAGGGGGGGAACATATAGCCTACAACACAACATGGTAATAGTCAGGGGGGAACATATAGCCTACAACACAACATGGTAATAGTCAGGGGGGAACATATAGCCTACAACACAACATGGTAATAGTCAGGTGGGAACATATAGCCTACAACATCAACATGGTAACAGTCAGGGGGGAACATATAGCCTACAACACAACATGGTAATAGTCGGGGGGAACATATAGCCTACAACACAACATGGTAATAGTCAGGGGGGGAACATATAGCCTACAACACAACATGGTAATAGTCAGGGGGAACATATAGCCTACAACACAACATGGTAATAGTCAGGGGAACATATAGCCTACAACACAACATGGTAATAGTCAGGTGGGAACATATAGCCTACAACACAACATGGTAACAGTCAGGGGGAACATATAGCCTACAACACAACATGGTAATAGTCGGGGGGAACATATAGCCTACAACACAACATGGTAATAGTCAGGGGGGTACATATAGCCTACAACACAACATGGTAATAGTCAGGGGGGGAACATATAGCCTACAACACAACATGGTAATAGTCAGGGGGAACATATAGCCTACAACACAACATGGTAATAGTCAGGGGGAACATATAGCCTACAACACAACATGGTAATAGTCAGGGGGGAACATATAGCCTACAACACAACATGGTAATAGTCAGGGGGGAACATATAGCCTACAACACAACATGGTAATAGTCAGGGGGGAACATATAGCCTACAACACAACATGGTAATAGTCAGGGGGGAACATATAGCCTACAACACAACATGGTAATAGTCAGGTGGGAACATATAGCCTACAACACAACATGGTAATAGTCAGGGGGGAACATATAGCCTACAACACAACATGGAAATAGTCAGGGGGGGAACATATAGCCTACAACACAACATGGTAATAGTCAGGGGGGAACATATAGCCTACAACACAACATGGAAAAAGTCAGGGGAACATATAGCCTACAACACAACATGGTAATAGTCAGGTGGGAACATATAGCCTACAACACAACATGGTAATAGTCAGGGGGAACATATAGCCTACAACAAAACATGGAAATAGTCGAGGGGGAACATATAGCCTACAACACAACATGGTAATAGTCAGGGGGGAACATATAGCCTACAACACAACATGGTAATAGTCAGGGGGGAACATATAGTCTACAACACAACATGGAAATAGTCAGGGGGGGAACATATAGCCTACAACACAACATGGAAATAGTCAGGGGGGAACATATAGTCTACAACACAACATGGAAATAGTCAGGGGGGAACATATAGCCTACAACACAACATGGTAATAGTCAGGGGGGAACATATAGCCTACAACACAACATGGAAATAGTCAGGGGGGGAACATATAGCCTACAACACAACATGGTAATAGTCAGGGGGGAACATATAGCCTACAACACAACATGGAAATAGTCAGGGGGGAACATATAGCCTACAACACAACATGGTAATAGTCAGGGGGGAACATATAGCCTACAACACAACATGGTAAAAGTCAGGTGGGAACATATAGCCTACAACACAACATGGTAATAGTCAGGGGGGAACATATAGCCTACAACACAACATGGTAATAGTCAGGTGGGAACATATAGTCTACAACACAACATGGTAATAGTCAGGGGGGAACATATAGCCTACAACACAACATGGTAATAGTCAGGGGGGGACATATAGCCTACAACACAACATGGTAATAGTCAGGGGGGAACATATAGTCTACAACACAACATGGTAATAGTCAGGAGGGAACATATAGCCTACAACACAACATGGTAATAGTCAGGTGGGAACATATAGCCTACAACACAACATGGTAATAGTCAGGGGGGGAACATATAGCCTACAACACAACATGGTAATAGTCAGGTGGGAACATATAGCCTACACACAACATGGTAATAGTCAGGGGGGAACATATAGCCTACAACACAACATGGTAATAGTCAGGGGAACATATAGTCTACAACACAACATGGTAATAGTCAGGGGGGAACATATAGCCTACAACACAACATGGAAATAGTCAGGGGGGAACATATAGCCTACAACACAACATGGTAATAGTCAGGGGGAACATATAGCCTACAACACAACATGGTAATAGTCAGGGGAGAACATATAGCCTACAACACAACATGGAAATAGTCAGGGGGGAACATATAGCCTACAACACAACATGGTAATAGTCAGGGGAGAACATATAGTCTACAACACAACATGGTAATAGTCAGGGGGGAACATATAGCCTACAACACAACATGGAAATAGTCAGGGGGGAACATATAGCCTACAACACAACATGGTAATTGTCAGGGGGGGAACATATAGCCTACAACACAACATGGTAATAGTCAGGTGGGAACATATAGCCTACAACACAACATGGTAATAGTCAGGGGGGGGAACACATAGCCTACAACACAACATGGTAATAGTCAGGGGGGAACATATAGCCTACAACACAACATGGTAATAGTCAGGGGGGAACATATAGTCTACAACACAACATGGTAATAGTCAGGGGGGAACATATAGCCTACAACACAACATGGAAATAGTCAGGGGGGGAACATATAGCCTACAACACAACATGGTAATAGTCAGGGGGAACATATAGCCTACAACACAACATGGAAATAGTCAGGGGGGAACATATAGCCTACAACACAACATGGTAATAGTCAGGGGGGAACATATAGCCTACAACACAACATGGTAATAGTCAGGGGGGAACATATAGCCTACAACACAACATGGTAATAGTCAGGTGGGAACATATAGCCTACAACATAACATGGTAACAGTCAGGGGAACATATAGCCTACAACACAACATGGTAATAGTCGGGGGGAACATATAGCCTACAACACAACATGGTAATAGTCAGGGGGGAACATATAGCCTACAACACAACATGGTAATAGTCAGGGGGGAACATATAGCCTACAACACAACATGGTAATAGTCAGGGGAACATATAGCCTAAAACACAACATGGTAATAGTCAGGTGGGAACATATAGCCTACAACATAACATGGTAACAGTCAGGGGGAACATATAGCCTACAACACAACATGGTAATAGTCGGGGGGGAACATATAGCCTACAACACAACATGGTAATAGTCAGGGGGGTACATATAGCCTACAACACAACATGGTAATAGTCAGGGGGGAACATATAGCCTACAACACAACATGGTAATAGTCAGGGGAACATATAGCCTACAACACAACATGGTAATAGTCAGGGGGGGAACATATAGCCTACAACACAACATGGTAATAGTCAGGGGGGAACATATAGCCTACAACACAACATGGTAATAGTCAGGGGGAACATATAGCCTACAACACAACATGGTAATAGTCAGGGGGGGAACATATAGCCTACAACACAACATGGTAATAGTCAGGGGGAACATATAGCCTACAACACAACATGGTAATAGTCAGGTGGGAACATATAGCCTACAACACAACATGGTAATAGTCAGGGGGGGAACATATAGCCTACAACACAACATGGAAATAGTCAGGGGGGAACATATAGCCTACAACACAACATGGTAATAGTCAGGGGGGAACATATAGCCTACAACACAACATGGAAAAAGTCAGGGGAACATATAGCCTACAACACAACATGGTAATAGTCAGGGGGGAACATATAGCCTACAACACAACATGGTAATAGTCAGGGGAACATATAGCCTACAACAAAACATGGAAATAGTCGGGGGGGAACATATAGCCTACAACACAACATGGTAATAGTCAGGGGAACATATAGCCTACAACACAACATGGTAATAGTCAGGGGGAACATATAGTCTACAACACAACATGGAAATAGTCAGGGGGGGAACATATAGCCTACAACACAACATGGAAATAGTCAGGGGGGAACATATAGTCTACAACACAACATGGAAATAGTCAGGGGGGAACATATAGCCTACAACACAACATGGTAATAGTCAGGGGGGAACATATAGCCTACAACACAACATGGAAATAGTCAGGGGGGAACATATAGCCTACAACACAACATGGTAATAGTCAGGGGGGAACATATAGCCTACAACACAACATGGAAATAGTCAGGGGGGAACATATAGCCTACAACACAACATGGTAATAGTCAGGGGGGGGAACATATAGCCTACAACACAACATGGTAATAGTCAGGTGGGAACATATAGCCTACAACACAACATGGTAATAGTCAGGGGGGAACATATAGCCTACAACACAACATGGTAATAGTCAGGTGGGAACATATAGTCTACAACACAACATGGTAATAGTCGGGGGGGAACATATAGCCTACAACACAACATGGTAATAGTCAGGGGGGGGACATATAGCCTACAACACAACATGGTAATAGTCAGGGGGAACATATAGTCTACAACACAACATGGTAATAGTCAGGAGGGAACATATAGCCTACAACACAACATGGTAATAGTCAGGTGGGAACATATAGCCTACAACACAACATGGTAATAGTCAGGGGGAACATATAGCCTACAACACAACATGGTAATAGTCAGGGGAACATATAGGCTACAACACAACATGGAAATAGTCAGGGGGGAACATATAGCCTACAACACAACATGGTAATAGTCAGGGGGGAACATATAGCCTACAACACAACATGGAAAAGTCAGGGGGGAACATATAGCCTACAACACAACATGGTAATAGTCAGGTGGGAACATATAGCCTACAACACAACATGGTAATAGTCAGGGGGGGAACATATAGCCTACAACAAAACATGGTAATAGTCGAGGGGGGAACATATAGCCTACAACACAACATGGTAATAGTCAGGGGGGAACATATAGCCTACAACACAACATGGTAATAGTCAGGGGGGAACATATAGTCTACAACACAACATGGAAATAGTCAGGGGGGAACATATAGCCTACAACACAACATGGAAATAGTCAGGGGGGAACATATAGTCTACAACACAACATGGAAATAGTCAGGGGGGAACATATAGCCTACAACACAACATGGTAATAGTCAGGGGGGAACATATAGCCTACAACACAACATGGAAATAGTCAGGGGGGAACATATAGCCTACAACACAACATGGTAATAGTCAGGGGGGAACATATAGCCTACAACACAACATGGAAATAGTCAGGGGGGGAACATATAGCCTACAACACAACATGGTAATAGTCAGGGGGGAACATATAGCCTACAACACAACATGGTAATAGTCAGGTGGGAACATATAGCCTACAACACAACATGGTAATAGTCAGGGGGAACATATAGCCTACAACACAACATGGTAATAGTCAGGTGGGAACATATAGTCTACAACACAACATGGTAATAGTCAGGGGGGAACATATAGCCTACAACACAACATGGTAATAGTCAGGGGGGGACATATAGCCTACAACACAACATGGTAATAGTCAGGGGGGAACATATAGTCTACAACACAACATGGTAATAGTCAGGAGGGAACATATAGCCTACAACACAACATGGTAATAGTCAGGTGGGAACATATAGCCTACAACACAACATGGTAATAGTCAGGGGGGAACATATAGCCTACAACACAACATGGTAATAGTCAGGTGGGAACATATAGCCTACACACAACATGGTAATAGTCAGGGGGGAACATATAGCCTACAACACAACATGGTAATAGTCAGGGGAACATATAGTCTACAACACAACATGGTAATAGTCAGGGGGGGAACATATAGCCTACAACACAACATGGAAATAGTCAGGGGGAACATATAGCCTACAACACAACATGGTAATAGTCAGGGGGGAACATATAGCCTACAACACAACATGGTAATAGTCAGGGGAGAACATATAGCCTACAACACAACATGGAAATAGTCAGGGGGGGAACATATAGCCTACAACACAACATGGTAATAGTCAGGGGAGAACATATAGTCTACAACACAACATGGTAATAGTCAGGGGGGAACATATAGCCTACAACACAACATGGAAATAGTCAGGGGGAACATATAGCCTACAACACAACATGGTAATTGTCAGGGGGGAACATATAGCCTACAACACAACATGGTAATAGTCAGGTGGGAACATATAGCCTACAACACAACATGGTAATAGTCAGGGGGAACACATAGCCTACAACACAACATGGTAATAGTCAGGGGGGAACATATAGCCTACAACACAACATGGTAATAGTCAGGGGGGAACATATAGTCTACAACACAACATGGTAATAGTCAGGGGGGGAACATATAGCCTACAACACAACATGGAAATAGTCAGGGGGGGAACATATAGCCTACAACACAACATGGTAATAGTCAGGGGGGAACATATAGCCTACAACACAACATGGAAATAGTCAGGGGGGGAACATATAGCCTACAACACAACATGGTAATAGTCAGGGGGAACATATAGCCTACAACACAACATGGTAATAGTCAGGGGGGAACATATAGCCTACAACACAACATGGTAATAGTCAGGTGGGAACATATAGCCTACAACATAACATGGTAACAGTCAGGGGGAACATATAGCCTACAACACAACATGGTAATAGTCGGGGGGGAACATATAGCCTACAACACAACATGGTAATAGTCAGGGGGGGAACATATAGCCTACAACACAACATGGTAATAGTCAGGGGGGAACATATAGCCTACAACACAACATGGTAATAGTCAGGGGAACATATAGCCTAAAACACAACATGGTAATAGTCAGGTGGGAACATATAGCCTACAACATAACATGGTAACAGTCAGGGGAACATATAGCCTACAACACAACATGGTAATAGTCGGGGGGAACATATAGCCTACAACACAACATGGTAATAGTCAGGGGGGGTACATATAGCCTACAACACAACATGGTAATAGTCAGGGGGGAACATATAGCCTACAACACAACATGGTAATAGTCAGGGAACATATAGCCTACAACACAACATGGTAATAGTCAGGGGGGAACATATAGCCTACAACACAACATGGTAATAGTCAGGGGGGGAACATATAGCCTACAACACAACATGGTAATAGTCAGGGGGGGAACATATAGCCTACAACACAACATGGTAATAGTCAGGGGGGGGAACATATAGCCTACAACACAACATGGTAATAGTCAGGGGGGAACATATAGCCTACAACACAACATGGTAATAGTCAGGTGGGAACATATAGCCTACAACACAACATGGTAATAGTCAGGGGGAACATATAGCCTACAACACAACATGGAAATAGTCAGGGGGGGGAACATATAGCCTACAACACAACATGGTAATAGTCAGGGGGAACATATAGCCTACAACACAACATGGAAAAGTCAGGGGAACATATAGCCTACAACACAACATGGTAATAGTCAGGTGGGAACATATAGCCTACAACACAACATGGTAATAGTCAGGGGGGGAACATATAGCCTACAACAAAACATGGAAATAGTCGAGGGGGGAACATATAGCCTACAACACAACATGGTAATAGTCAGGGGGAACATATAGCCTACAACACAACATGGTAATAGTCAGGGGGGAACATATAGTCTACAACACAACATGGAAATAGTCAGGGGGGAACATATAGCCTACAACACAACATGGAAATAGTCAGGGGGGGAACATATAGTCTACAACACAACATGGAAATAGTCAGGGGGGGAACATATAGCCTACAACACAACATGGTAATAGTCAGGGGGGAACATATAGCCTACAACACAACATGGAAATAGTCAGGGGGGAACATATAGCCTACAACACAACATGGTAATAGTCAGGGGGGGAACATATAGCCTACAACACAACATGGAAATAGTCAGGGGGGGAACATATAGCCTACAACACAACATGGTAATAGTCAGGGGGGAACATATAGCCTACAACACAACATGGTAATAGTCAGGTGGGAACATATAGCCTACAACACAACATGGTAATAGTCAGGGGGGGGAACATATAGCCTACAACACAACATGGTAATAGTCAGGTGGGAACATATAGTCTACAACACAACATGGTAATAGTCAGGGGGGAACATATAGCCTACAACACAACATGGTAATAGTCAGGGGGGGGACATATAGCCTACAACACAACATGGTAATAGTCAGGGGGAACATATAGTCTACAACACAACATGGTAATAGTCAGGAGGGAACATATAGCCTACAACACAACATGGTAATAGTCAGGTGGGAACATATAGCCTACAACACAACATGGTAATAGTCAGGGGGGAACATATAGCCTACAACACAACATGGTAATAGTCAGGTGGGAACATATAGCCTACACACAACATGGTAATAGTCAGGGGGGGAACATATAGCCTACAACACAACATGGTAATAGTCAGGGGAACATATAGTCTACAACACAACATGGTAATAGTCAGGGGGGGGAACATATAGCCTACAACACAACATGGAAATAGTCAGGGGGAACATATAGCCTACAACACAACATGGTAATAGTCAGGGGGAACATATAGCCTACAACACAACATGGTAATAGTCAGGGGAGAACATATAGCCTACAACACAACATGGAAATAGTCAGGGGGGGAACATATAGCCTACAACACAACATGGTAATAGTCAGGGGAGAACATATAGTCCACAACACAACATGGTAATAGTCAGGGGGGAACATATAGCCTACAACACAACATGGAAATAGTCAGGGGGAACATATAGCCTACAACACAACATGGTAATTGTCAGGGGGGAACATATAGCCTACAACACAACATGGTAATAGTCAGGTGGGAAACATATAGCCTACAACACAACATGGTAATAGTCAGGGGGGAACACATAGCCTACAACACAACATGGTAATAGTCAGGGGGAACATATAGCCTACAACACAACATGGTAATAGTCAGGGGGGAACATATAGCCTACAACACAACATGGTAATAGTCAGGGGGAACATATAGCCTACAACACAACATGGAAATAGTCAGGGGGGAACATATAGCCTACAACACAACATGGTAATAGTCAGGGGGGAACATATAGCCTACAACACAACATGGAAATAGTCAGGGGGGGAACATATAGCCTACAACACAACATGGTAATAGTCAGGGGGGAACATATAGCCTACAACACAACATGGTAATAGTCAGGGGGGAACATATAGCCTACAACACAACATGGTAATAGTCAGGGGGAACATATAGCCTACAACACAACATGGAAATAGTCAGGGGGGAACATATAGCCTACAACACAACATGGTAATAGTCAGGGGGGGAACATATAGTCTACAACACAACATGGTAATAGTCAGGGGGGGAACATATAGCCTACAACACAACATGGTAATAGTCAGGTGGGAACATATAGCCTGCAACACAACATGGTAATAGTCAGGGGAACATATAGCCTACAACACAACATGGAAATAGTCGAGGGGGAACATATAGCCTACAACACAACATGGTAATAGTCAGGGGGGAACATATAGCCTACAACACAACATGGTAATAGTCAGGGGGGGAACATATAGTCTACAACACAACATGGAAATAGTCAGGGGGGGAACATATAGTCTACAACACAACATGGTAATAGTCAGGGGGGAACATATAGCCTACAACACAACATGGTAATAGTCAGGGGGGAACATATAGCCTACAACACAACATGGAAATAGTCAGGGGGGAACATATAGCCTACAACACAACATGGTAATAGTCAGGGGGAACATATAGCCTACAACACAACATGGAAATAGTCAGGGGGGAACATATAGCCTACAACACAACATGGTAATAGTCAGGGGGGGAACATATAGCCTACAACACAACATGGTAATAGTCAGGGGGAACATATAGCCTACAACACAACATGGTAATAGTCAGGGGGGAACATATAGCCTACAACACAACATGGAAATAGTCAGGGGAACTAAACACAACATGGTAATAGTCAGGGGAACATATAGCCTACAACACAACATGGTAATAGTCAGGGGGGGAAACATATAGCCTACAACACAACATGGTAATAGTCAGGGGAGAACATATAGCCTACAACACAACATGGAAATAGTCAGGGGGGAACATATAGCCTACAACACAACATGGTAATAGTCAGGGGAGAACATATAGTCTACAACAAAACATGGTAATAGTCAGGGGGGGAACATATAGCCTACAACACAACATGGAAATAGTCAGGGGGGAACATATAGCCTACAACACAACATGGTAATTGTCAGGGGGGAACATATAGCCTACAACACAACATGGTAATAGTCAGGGGGAACATATAGCCTACAACACAACATGGTAATAGTCAGGGGGGAACACATAGCCTACAACACAACATGGTAATAGTCAGGGGGGAACATATAGCCTACAACACAACATGGTAATAGTCAGGGGGGAAACATATAGTCTACAACACAACATGGTAATAGTCAGGGGGGAACATATAGTCTACAACACAACATGGTAATAGTCAGGGGGGAACATATAGCCTACAACACAACATGGAAATAGTCAGGGGGAACATATAGCCTACAACACAACATGGTAATTGTCAGGGGGGAACATATAGCCTACAACACAACATGGTAATAGTCAGGTGGGAACATATAGCCTACAACACAACATGGTAATAGTCAGGGGGGAACACATAGCCTACAACACAACATGGTAATAGTCAGGGGGGAACATATAGCCTACAACACAACATGGTAATAGTCAGGGGGGGAACATCTAGTCTACAACACAACATGGTAATAGTCAGGGGGGAACATATAGCCTACAACACAACATGGAAATAGTCAGGGGGGGAACATATAGCCTACAACACAACATGGTAATAGTCAGGGGGGAACATATAGCCTACAACACAACATGGAAATAGTCAGGGGGGGGAACATATAGCCTACAACACAACATGGTAATAGTCAGGGGGGAACATATAGCCTACAACACAACATGGTAATAGTCAGGGGGGAACATATAGCCTACAACACAACATGGTAATAGTCAGGTGGGAACATATAGCCTACAACATAACATGGTAACAGTCAGGGGGGAACATATAGCCTACAACACAACATGGTAATAGTCGGGGGGGAACATATAGCCTACAACACAACATGGTAATAGTCAGGGGGGGGAACATATAGCCTACAACACAACATGGTAATAGTCAGGGGGGAACATATAGCCTACAACACAACATGGTAATAGTCAGGGGAACATATAGCCTAAAACACAACATGGTAATAGTCAGGTGGGAACATATAGCCTACAACACAACATGGTAACAGTCAGGGGGAACATATAGCCTACAACACAACATGGTAATAGTCGGGGGGGAACATATAGCCTACAACACAACATGGTAATAGTCAGGGGGGTACATATAGCCTACAACACAACATGGTAATAGTCAGGGGGAACATATAGCCTACAACACAACATGGTAATAGTCAGGGGAACATATAGCCTACAACACAACATGGTAATAGTCAGGGGGAACATATAGCCTACAACACAACATGGTAATAGTCAGGGGGAACATATAGCCTACAACACAACATGGTAATAGTCAGGGGGGAACATATAGCCTACAACACAACATGGTAATAGTCAGGGGGGAACATATAGCCTACAACACAACATGGTAATAGTCAGGGGGGGAACATATAGCCTACAACAAAACATGGAAATAGTCGAGGGGGGGGAACATATAGCCTACAACACAACATGGTAATAGTCAGGGGGGAACATATAGCCTACAACACAACATGGTAATAGTCAGGGGGAACATATAGTCTACAACACAACATGGAAATAGTCAGGGGGGGGAACATATAGCCTACAACACAACATGGAAATAGTCAGGGGGGGAACATATAGTCTACAACACAACATGGAAATAGTCAGGGGGGAACATATAGCCTACAACACAACATGGTAATAGTCAGGGGGAACATATAGCCTACAACACAACATGGAAATAGTCAGGGGGGGGAACATATAGCCTACAACACAACATGGTAATAGTCAGGGGGGAACATATAGCCTACAACACAACATGGAAATAGTCAGGGGGGAACATATAGCCTACAACACAACATGGTAATAGTCAGGGGGGGAACATATAGCCTACAACACAACATGGTAATAGTCAGGTGGGAACATATAGCCTACAACACAACATGGTAATAGTCAGGGGGGAACATATAGCCTACAACACAACATGGTAATAGTCAGGTGGGAACATATAGTCTACAACACAACATGGTAATAGTCAGGGGGGAACATATAGCCTACAACACAACATGGTAATAGTCAGGGGGGGGGACATATAGCCTACAACACAACATGGTAATAGTCAGGGGGGAACATATAGTCTACAACACAACATGGTAATAGTCAGGAGGGAACATATAGCCTACAACACAACATGGTAATAGTCAGGTGGGAACATATAGCCTACAACACAACATGGTAATAGTCAGGGGGGGAACATATAGCCTACAACACAACATGGTAATAGTCAGGTGGGAACATATAGCCTACACACAACATGGTAATAGTCAGGGGGGAACATATAGCCTACAACACAACATGGTAATAGTCAGGGGAACATATAGTCTACAACACAACATGGTAATAGTCAGGGGGGAACATATAGCCTACAACACAACATGGAAATAGTCAGGGGGGAACATATAGCCTACAACACAACATGGTAATAGTCAGGGGGGGAACATATAGCCTACAACACAACATGGTAATAGTCAGGGGAGAACATATAGCCTACAACACAACATGGAAATAGTCAGGGGGGAACATATAGCCTACAACACAACATGGTAATAGTCAGGGGAGAACATATAGTCCACAACACAACATGGTAATAGTCAGGGGGGAACATATAGCCTACAACACAACATGGAAATAGTCAGGGGGAACATATAGCCTACAACACAACATGGTAATTGTCAGGGGGGGAACATATAGCCTACAACACAACATGGTAATAGTCAGGTGGGAACATATAGCCTACAACACAACATGGTAATAGTCAGGGGGGAACACATAGCCTACAACACAACATGGTAATAGTCAGGGGGAACATATAGCCTACAACACAACATGGTAATAGTCAGGGGGGAACATATAGTCTACAACACAACATGGTAATAGTCAGGGGGGGAACATATAGCCTACAACACAACATGGAAATAGTCAGGGGGAACATATAGCCTACAACACAACATGGTAATAGTCAGGGGGAACATATAGCCCACAACACAACATGGAAATAGTCAGGGGGGAACATATAGCCTACAACACAACATGGTAATAGTCAGGGGGGAACATATAGCCTACAACACAACATGGTAATAGTCAGGGGGGAACATATAGCCTACAACACAACATGGTAATAGTCAGGTGGGAACATATAGCCTACAACATAACATGGTAACAGTCAGGGGGAACATATAGCCTACAACACAACATGGTAATAGTCGGGGGGAACATATAGCCTACAACACAACATGGTAATAGTCAGGGGGGGAACATATAGCCTACAACACAACATGGTAATAGTCAGGGGGGAACATATAGCCTACAACACAACATGGTAATAGTCAGGGGGAACATATAGCCTAAAACACAACATGGTAATAGTCAGGTGGGAACATATAGCCTACAACACAACATGGTAACAGTCAGGGGGGGAACATATAGCCTACAACACAACATGGTAATAGTCGGGGGGGGAACATATAGCCTACAACACAACATGGTAATAGTCAGGGGGGTACATATAGCCTACAACACAACATGGTAATAGTCAGGGGGGAACATATAGCCTACAACACAACATGGTAATAGTCAGGGGGAACATATAGCCTACAACACAACATGGTAATAGTCAGGGGGGAACATATAGCCTACAACACAACATGGTAATAGTCAGGGGGAACATATAGCCTACAACACAACATGGTAATAGTCAGGGGGAACATATAGCCTACAACACAACATGGTAATAGTCAGGGGGGAACATATAGCCTACAACACAACATGGTAATAGTCAGGGGGGAACATATAGCCTACAACACAACATGGTAATAGTCAGGTGGGAACATATAGCCTACAACACAACATGGTAATAGTCAGGGGGAACATATAGCCTACAACACAACATGGAAATAGTCAGGGGGGAACATATAGCCTACAACACAACATGGTAATAGTCAGGGGGGAACATATAGCCTACAACACAACATGGAAATAGTCAGGGGGGAACATATAGCCTACAACACAACATGGTAATAGTCAGGTGGGAACATATAGCCTACAACACAACATGGTAATAGTCAGGGGGGAACATATAGCCTACAACAAAACATGGAAATAGTCGAGGGGGAACATATAGCCTACAACACAACATGGTAATAGTCAGGGGGGGAACATATAGCCTACAACACAACATGGTAATAGTCAGGGGGAACATATAGTCTACAACACAACATGGAAATAGTCAGGGGGGAACATATAGCCTACAACACAACATGGAAATAGTCAGGGGGAACATATAGTCTACAACACAACATGGAAATAGTCAGGGGGGAACATATAGCCTACAACACAACATGGTAATAGTCAGGGGGGGAACATATAGCCTACAACACAACATGGAAATAGTCAGGGGGGAACATATAGCCTACAACACAACATGGTAATAGTCAGGGGGGAACATATAGCCTACAACACAACATGGAAATAGTCAGGGGGGAACATATAGCCCACAACACAACATGGTAATAGTCAGGGGGGGAACATATAGCCTACAACACAACATGGTAATAGTCAGGTGGGAACATATAGCCCACAACACAACATGGTAATAGTCAGGGGGGAACATATAGCCTACAACACAACATGGTAATAGTCAGGTGGGAACATATAGCCTACAACACAACATGGTAATAGTCAGGGGGAACATATAGCCTACAACACAACATGGTAATAGTCAGGGGGGGGAACATATAGCCTACAACACAACATGGTAATAGTCAGGGGGAACATATAGTCTACAACACAACATGGTAATAGTCAGGAGGGAACATATAGCCTACAACACAACATGGTAATAGTCAGGTGGGAACATATAGCCTACAACACAACATGGTAATAGTCAGGGGGGAACATATAGCCTACAACACAACATGGTAATAGTCAGGGGGGAACATATAGGCTACAACACAACATGGAAATAGTCAGGGGGGAACATATAGCCTACAACACAACATGGTAATAGTCAGGGGGGGGAACATATAGCCTACAACACAACATGGAAAAGTCAGGGGGAACATATAGCCTACAACACAACATGGTAATAGTCAGGTGGGAACATATAGCCTACAACACAACATGGTAATAGTCAGGGGGGAACATATAGCCTACAACAAAACATGGAAATAGTCGAGGGGAACATATAGCCTACAACACAACATGGTAATAGTCAGGGGGGAACATATAGCCTACAACACAACATGGTAATAGTCAGGGGGAACATATAGTCTACAACACAACATGGAAATAGTCAGGGGGGGGAACATATAGCCCTACAACACAACATGGAAATAGTCAGGGGGGAAACATATAGTCTACAACACAACATGGAAATAGTCAGGGGGGAACATATAGCCTACAACACAACATGGTAATAGTCAGGGGGAACATATAGCCTACAACACAACATGGAAATAGTCAGGGGGAACATATAGCCTACAACACAACATGGTAATAGTCAGGGGGAACATATAGCCTACAACACAACATGGAAATAGTCAGGGGGGAACATATAGCCTACAACACAACATGGTAATAGTCAGGGGGAACATATAGCCTACAACACAACATGGTAATAGTCAGGTGGGAACATATAGCCTACAACACAACATGGTAATAGTCAGGGGGGGAACATATAGCCTACAACACAACATGGTAATAGTCAGGTGGGAACATATAGTCTACAACACAACATGGTAATAGTCAGGGGGGAACATATAGCCTACAACACAACATGGTAATAGTCAGGGGGGACATATAGCCTACAACACAACATGGTAATAGTCAGGGGGGAACATATAGCCTACAACACAACATGGTAATAGTCAGGGGGGAACATATAGCCCACAACACAACATGGTAATAGTCAGGGTGGGAACATATAGCCTACAACACAACATGGTAATAGTCAGGGGGGGAACATATAGCCTACAACACAACATGGTAATAGTCAGGTGGGAACATATAGCCTACACACAACATGGTAATAGTCAGGGGGGAACATATAGCCTACAACACAACATGGTAATAGTCAGGGGGAACATATAGTCTACAACACAACATGGTAATAGTCAGGGGGAACATATAGCCTACAACACAACATGGAAATAGTCAGGGGGGAACATATAGCCTACAACACAACATGGTAATAGTCAGGGGGGGAACATATAGCCTACAACACAACATGGTAATAGTCAGGGGAGAACATATAGCCTACAACACAACATGGAAATAGTCAGGGGGGGAACATATAGCCTACAACACAACATGGTAATAGTCAGGGGAGAACATATAGTCTACAACACAACATGGTAATAGTCAGGGGGGAACATATAGCCTACAACACAACATGGAAATAGTCAGGGGGAACATATAGCCTACAACACAACATGGTAATTGTCAGGGGGGAACATATAGCCTACAACACAACATGGTAATAGTCAGGTGGGAACATATAGCCTACAACACAACATGGTAATAGTCGGGGAAACACATAGCCTACAACACAACATGGTAATAGTCAGGGGAACATATAGCCTACAACACAACATGGTAATAGTCAGGGGGAACATATAGTCCACAACACAACATGGTAATAGTCAGGGGGAACATATAGCCTACAACACAACATGGAAATAGTCAGGGGGGAACATATAGCCTACAACACAACATGGTAATAGTCAGGGGGGAACATATAGCCTACAACACAACATGGAAATAGTCAGGGGGGAACATATAGCCTACAACACAACATGGTAATAGTCAGGGGAACATATAGCCTACAACACAACATGGTAATAGTCAGGGGGGGAACATATAGCCTACAACACAACATGGTAATAGTCAGGTGGGAACATATAGCCTACAACATAACATGGTAACAGTCAGGGGAACATATAGCCTACAACACAACATGGTAATAGTCGGGGGGGAACATATAGCCTACAACACAACATGGTAATAGTCAGGGGGGAACATATAGCCTACAACACAACATGGTAATAGTCAGGGGGGAACATATAGCCTACAACACAACATGGTAATAGTCAGGGGAACATATAGCCTAAAACACAACATGGTAATAGTCAGGTGGGAACATATAGCCTACAACATAACATGGTAACAGTCAGGGGAACATATAGCCTACAACACAACATGGTAATAGTCGGGGGGGAACATATAGCCTACAACACAACATGGTAATAGTCAGGGGGGTACATATAGCCCACAACACAACATGGTAATAGTCAGGGGGGAACATATAGCCTACAACACAACATGGTAATAGTCAGGGGAACATATAGCCTACAACACAACATGGTAATAGTCAGGGGGAACATATAGCCCACAACACAACATGGTAATAGTCAGGGGGGGAACATATAGCCTACAACACAACATGGTAATAGTCAGGGGGGAACATATAGCCTACAACACAACATGGTAATAGTCAGGGGGGGAACATATAGCCTACAACACAACATGGTAATAGTCAGGGGGGAACATATAGCCTACAACACAACATGGTAATAGTCAGGTGGGAACATATAGCCTACAACACAACATGGTAATAGTCAGGGGGAACATATAGCCTACAACACAACATGGAAATAGTCAGGGGGGAACATATAGCCTACAACACAACATGGTAATAGTCAGGGGGAACATATAGCCTACAACACAACATGGAAAAAGTCAGGGGAACATATAGCCTACAACACAACATGGTAATAGTCAGGTGGGAACATATAGCCTACAACACAACATGGTAATAGTCAGGGGGGAACATATAGCCTACAACAAAACATGGAAATAGTCGAGGGGGAACATATAGCCTACAACACAACATGGTAATAGTCAGGGGGGAACATATAGCCTACAACACAACATGGTAATAGTCAGGGGGGAACATATAGTCTACAACACAACATGGAAATAGTCAGGGGGGGGAACATATAGCCTACAACACAACACGGAAATAGTCAGGGGGAACATATAGTCTACAACACAACATGGAAATAGTCAGGGGGGGAACATATAGCCTACAACACAACATGGTAATAGTCAGGGGGAACATATAGCCTACAACACAACATGGAAATAGTCAGGGGGGAACATATAGCCTACAACACAACATGGTAATAGTCAGGGGGAACATATAGCCTACAACACAACATGGAAATAGTCAGGGGGGGAACATATAGCCTACAACACAACATGGTAATAGTCAGGGGGAACATATAGCCTACAACACAACATGGTAATAGTCAGGTGGGAACATATAGCCTACAACACAACATGGTAATAGTCAGGGGGGAACATATAGCCTACAACACAACATGGTAATAGTCAGGTGGGAACATATAGTCCACAACACAACATGGTAATAGTCAGGGGGGGAACATATAGCCTACAACACAACATGGTAATAGTCAGGGGGGGGACATATAGCCTACAACACAACATGGTAATAGTCGGGGGGAACATATAGTCTACAACACAACATGGTAATAGTCAGGGGAGGGAACATATAGCCTACAACACAACATGGTAATAGTCAGGTGGGAACATATAGCCTACAACACAACATGGTAATAGTCAGGGGGGGAACATATAGCCTACAACACAACATGGTAATAGTCAGGTGGGAACATATAGCCCACACACAACATGGTAATAGTCAGGGGAAACATATAGCCTACAACACAACATGGTAATAGTCAGGGGAACATATAGTCTACAACACAACATGGTAATAGTCAGGGGGGAACATATAGCCTACAACACAACATGGAAATAGTCAGGGGGGGGAACATATAGCCTACAACACAACATGGTAATAGTCAGGGGGGAACATATAGCCTACAACACAACATGGTAATAGTCAGGGGAGAACATATAGCCTACAACACAACATGGAAATAGTCAGGGGGGAACATATAGCCTACAACACAACATGGTAATAGTCAGGGGAGAACATATAGTCTACAACACAACATGGTAATAGTCAGGGGGGAACATATAGCCTACAACACAACATGGAAATAGTCAGGGGGGGGAAACATATAGCCTACAACACAACATGGTAATTGTCAGGGGGGAACATATAGCCTACAACACAACATGGTAATAGTCAGGTGGGAACATATAGCCTACAACACAACATGGTAATAGTCAGGGGGGAAACACATAGCCTACAACACAACATGGTAATAGTCAGGGGGGAACATATAGCCTACAACACAACATGGTAATAGTCAGGGGGGAACATATAGCCTACAACACAACATGGTAATAGTCAGGGGGGGAACATATAGCCTACAACACAACATGGAAATAGTCAGGGGGGGAACATATAGCCTACAACACAACATGGTAATAGTCAGGGGGAACATATAGCCTACAACACAACATGGAAATAGTCAGGGGGGAACATATAGCCCACAACACAACATGGTAATAGTCAGGGGGAACATATAGCCTACAACACAACATGGTAATAGTCAGGGGGAACATATAGCCCACAACACAACATGGTAATAGTCAGGGGGAACATATAGCCTACAACACAACATGGAAATAGTCAGGGGGGAACATATAGCCTACAACACAACATGGTAATAGTCAGGGGGAACATATAGTCTACAACACAACATGGTAATAGTCAGGGGGGGAACATATAGCCTACAACACAACATGGTAATAGTCAGGTGGGAACATATAGCCTACAACACAACATGGTAATAGTCAGGGGGAACATATAGCCTACAACACAACATGGAAATAGTGAGGGGGAACATATAGCCTACAAACACAACATGGTAATAGTCAGGGGGGAACATATAGCCTACAACACAACATGGTAATAGTCAGGGGGAACATATAGTCTACAACACAACATGGAAATAGTCAGGGGGGGGAACATATAGTCTACAACACAACATGGAAATAGTCAGGGGGAACATATAGCCTACAACACAACATGGTAATAGTCAGGGGGAACATATAGCCTACAACACAACATGGAAATAGTCAGGGGGAACATATAGCCTACAACACAACATGGTAATAGTCAGGGGAAACATATAGCCTACAACACAACATGGAAATAGTCAGGGGGAAACATATAGCCTACAACACAACATGGTAATAGTCAGGGGGGAACATATAGCCTACAACACAACATGGTAATAGTCAGGGGAACATATAGCCCACAACACAACATGGTAATAGTCAGGGGGGAACATATAGCCTACAACACAACATGGAAATAGTCAGGGGGAAAACAACATGGTAATAGTCAGGGGGAACATATAGCCTACAACACAACATGGTAATAGTCAGGGGGGAACATATAGCCTACAACACAACATGGTAATAGTCAGGGGGAACATTATAGCCTACAACACAACATGGAAATAGTCAGGGGGAACATATAGCCTACAACACAACATGGTAATAGTCAGGGGAGAACATATAGTCTACAACAAAACATGGTAAAGTCGGGAACACAGGAAATAGTCAGGGGGGAACAATAGCCTACAACACAACATGGTAATTTAGGGGGAACATATAGCCTACAACACAACATGGAAATAGTCAGGGGGAACATATAGCCTACAACACAACATGGTAATAGTCAGGGGGGAACACATAGCCTACAACACAACATGGTAATAGTCAGGGGGAAACATATAGCCCACAACACAACATGGTAATAGTCAGGGGGAACATAATAGCCTACAACACAACATGGTAATAGTCAGGGGAACATATAGTCTACAACACAACATGGTAATAGTCAGGGGGGAACATATAGCCTACAACACAACATGGTAATAGTCAGGGGGAACATATAGCCTACAACACAACATGGTAATAGTCAGGGGAAACATATAGCCTACAACACAACATGGATGGAAAGCATATAGCCTACAACACAACATGGTAATCAGGGGGAACATATAGCCTACAACACAACATGGTAATAGTCAGGTGGGAACATATAGCCTACAACACAACATGGTAATAGTCAGGGGGGAACATATAGCCTACAACACAACATGGTAATAGTCAGGGGGGAACATATAGCCTACAACACAACATGGTAATAGTCAGGGGGGAACATATAGCCTACAACACAACATGGTAATAGTCAGGGGGGGAAATATAGCCTAAACACAACATGGAAATAGTCGGGAACATATAGCCTACAACACAACACTGGTAATAGTCAGGGGGGAACATATAGCCTACAACACAACATGGTAATAGTCAGGGGGAACAATACTACAACACAACATGGTAAATAGTCAGGGGGGAAACATATAGCCCACAATATAACATGGTAATAGTCAGGGAAATATATAGCCTACAACACAACATGGTAATAGTCAGGTGGGGAACATATAGCCTACAACACAACATGGTAATAGTCAGGGGGAACATATAGCCCCACAACACAACATGGTAATAGTCAGGGGGGAACATATAGCCTACAACACAACATGGTAATAGTCAGGGGGGAACATATAGCCTACAACACAACATGGTAATAGTCAGGAGAGACATAGCCTACAACACAACATGGTAATAGTCAGGTGGGAACATATAGCCCACAACACAAACATGGTAATAGTCAGGGGGGGAACATATAGCCCACAACACAACATGGTAATAGTCGAGGGGGGGAACATATAGCCTACAACACAACATGGTAAAAAATAGTCTACAACACAACATGGAAAAGTAAACATATAGTTACAACACAACATGGTAATAGAGGTGGACATAGTAGGTGGGAACATATAGCCTACAACACAACATGGTAATAGTCAGGGGGGAACATATAGCCCACAACACAACATGGTAATAGTCGAGGGGGAACATATAGCCTACAACACAACATGGTAATAGTCAGGGGGGAACATATAGCCTACAACACAACATGGTAATAGTCAGGGGGGGAAACATATAGCCTACAACACAACATGGTAATAGTCAGGGGGAACATATAGCCTACAACACAACATGGTAATAGTCAGGTGGGAACATATAGCCTACAACACAACATGGTAATATCAGGAGAAACATATAGCCTACAACACAACATGGTAATAGTCAGGGGGGAACATATAGCCTACAACACAACATGGTAATAGTCAGGGGAAACATATAGCCCACAACACAAACATGGAAATAGTCAGGGGGGGAACATATAGCCTACAACACAAC
Organism: Salmo salar; assembly: GCF_905237065.1. Taxonomy (NCBI): domain Eukaryota; kingdom Metazoa; phylum Chordata; class Actinopteri; order Salmoniformes; family Salmonidae; genus Salmo; species Salmo salar. The sequence goes on from NW_025548718.1 coordinate 148,631, forward strand.
ATGGTAATAGTCAGGGGAACATATAGCCTACAACACAACATGGTAATAGTCAGGGGGGAACATATAGCCTACAACACAACATGGTAATAGTCAGGGGAAACATATAGCCTACAACACAACATGGTAATAGTCAGGGAACATATAGCCTACAACACAACATGGTAATAGTCAGGGGGGAACATATAGCCTACAACACAACATGGATAGTCAGGGGGAAGATATAGCCTACAACACAACATGGTAATAGTCAGGGGGGGGAAACATATAGCCTACAACACAACATGGTAATAGTCAGGGGGGAACATATAGCCTACAACACAACATGGTAATAGTCAGGGGGAACATATAGCCCACAACACAACATGGTAATAGTCAGGGGGAACATATAGCCTACAACACAACATGGAAATAGTCAGGGGGGAGACATATAGCCTACAACACAACATGGTAATAGTCAGGGGGGGAACATATAGCCTACAACACAACATGGTAATAGTCAGGGTGGGAACATATAGCCTACAACACAACATGGTAATAGTCAGGGGAAACATATAGCCTACAACACAACATGGAAATAGTCAGTGGGAACATATAGCCTACAACACAACATGGAAATAGTCAGGGGGGAACATATAGCCTACAACACAACATGGTAATAGTCAGGGGGGAACATATAGCCTACAACACAACATGGAAATAGTCGGGGGGGAACATATAGTCTACAACACAACATGGTAATAGTCAGGGAGAACATATAGCCTACAACACAACATGGTAATAGTCGGGGGGGAACATATAGCCTACAACACAACATGGAAATAGATCAGGGGGGAACATATAGCCTACAACACAACATGGTAATAGTCAGGGGTAACATATAGCCTACAACACAACATGGTAAATAGTCAGGGGGGAAACATATAGCCTACAAACACAACATGGTAAATAGTCAGAACAAAATAGCTACAACACAACATGGTAATAGTCAGGGAACATATAGCCTACAACACAACATGGGAATAGTACACAGGGGGGAACATATGGCCATACAACACAACATGGTAATAGTCAGGGGGGGAACATATAGCCTACAACACAACATGGTAATAGTACAGGGGGAACATATAGCCTACAACACAACATGGAAATAGTCAGGGGAAACATATAGCCTACAACACAACATGGTAATAGTCAGGGGGAACATATAGCCTACAACACAACATGGTAATAGTCAGGGGGAACATATAGCCTACAACACAACATGGTAATAGTCAGGGGGGAACATATAGCCTACAACACAACATGGTAATAGTCAGGTGGGAACATATAGCCTACAACACAACATGGTAATAGTCAGGGGGGAACATATAGCCCACAACACAACATGGTAATAGTCAGGTGGGGAACATATAGCCTCCAACACAACATGGTAATAGTCAGGGAAACATATAGCCTACAACACAACATGGTAATAGTCGAGGGGGAACATATAGCCTACAACACAAACATGGTAATCAATAGGGGAACATATAGCCTACAACACAACATGGTAATAGTCAGGGGGGAAACATATAGCCTACAACACAACATGGTAATAGTCAGGGGGGAACATATAGCCTACAACACAACATGGTAATAGTCAGGGGGGGGAAACATATAGCCTACAACACAACATGGTAATAGTCAGGGGGACAACATATAGCCTACAACACAACATGGTAATAGTCAGAGGAACATATAGCCTACAACACAACATGGTAAAGTCAGGGGGAACATATAGCCCACAACTACAACATGGAAATAGTCAGGGGGAACATATAGCCTACAACACAACATGGTAATAGTCAGGGGGGAACATATAGCCCACAACACAACATGGTAATAAATCGGGGGAACATATAGCCTACAACACAACATGGAAATAGTCAGGGGAGAACATATAGCCTACAACACAACATGGTAATAGTCAGGGGAACAACATGATGCTACAACACAACATGGTAATAGTCAGGGGAACATATAGCCCACAACACAACATGGTAATAGTCAGGGGGGAACATATAGCCTACAACACAACATGGTAATAGTCAGGGGGGGGGAACATATAGCCTACAACACAACATGGTAATAGTCAGGGGGGAACATATAGCCTACAACACAACATGGTAATAGTCAGGGGGAACATATAGCCTACAACACAACATGGAAATAGTCAGGGGGGAACAAGCCACAACACAACATGGTAATAGTCAGGGGGGAACTATAGCCTACAACACAAACATGGTAATAGTCAGGGGAACATATAGCCTACAACACAACATGGTAATAGTCAGGGGGAACATATAGCCTACAACACAACATGGTAATAGTCAGGGGGGGAACATATAGCCTACAACACAACATGGTAATAGTCAGGGGGGAACATATAGCCTACAACACAACATGGAAATAGTCAGGGGGGAACATATAGCCCACAACACAACATGGAATAGTCAGGGGGGAACATATAGCCTACAACACAACATGGTAATAGTCAGGGGGGAACATATAGCCTACAACACAGACATGAGTAATAGCCAAAGGGAACATATAGCCTACAAACACAACATGGAAATAGTCAGGGGGAACATATAGCCCACAACACAACATGGTAATAGTCAGGGGGAACATATAGTCTACAACACAACATGAAGTAATAGTCAGGGGGGAACATATAGCCTACAACACAACATGGTAATAGTCAGGGGGGAACATATAGCCTACAACACAACATGGTAATAGTCAAGGGGGGAACATATAGCCTACAACACAACATGGAATAGTAGGGGAACATATAGCCTACAACACAACATGGTATAAAAATAGCCTACCAACATGGTATAGTCAGGGGGAACATATAGCCTACAACACAACATGGTAATAGTCAGGGGGGAACATATAGTCCACAACACAACATGGTAATAGTCAGGGGGAACATATAGCCCACAACACAACATGGAAATAGTCCGGGGGGAAACATATAGCCCACAACACAACATGGTAATAGTCGGGGGGAACATATAACCTACAACACAACATGGAAATAGTCAGGGGGGAACATATAGTCTACAACACAACACGGTAATAGTCAGGGGGAAACATATAGCCTACAACACAACATGGTAATAGTCAGGGGAACATATAGTTTACACAACATGGAACATGGCAACATGGAGTCAGGGGAAACATATAGTCTACAACACAACATGGTAATAGTCAGGGGGAACATATAGCCTCACAACACAACATGGTAATAGTCAGGGGGGAACATATAGCCCACAAACAAAACATGGAAACAAATGAAGTCGAGGGGGGAACATATAGCCTACAACACAACGCATGGTAATAGTCAGGGGGAACATATAGCCTACAACACAACATGGTAATAGTCAGGGGGGGAACATATAGCCTACAACACAACATGGTAATAGTCAGGGGGGAACATATACCTACAACACAACATGGTAATAGTCAGGGGAACATATAGCTACAACACAACATGGTAATAGTCAGGGGAACATATAGCCTACAACACAACATGGTAATAGTCAGGGGAAGACATATAGCCTACAACACAACATGGAAATAGTCAGGGGGGAACATATAGCCTACAACACAACATGGAAATAGTCAGGGGGAACATATAGCCTACAACACAACATGGTAATAGTCAGGGGAACATATAGCTCACAACACAACATGGTAATAGTCAGGGGGGAACATATAGCCCACAACACAACATGGTAATAGTCAGGGGGGAACATATAGCCCACAACACAACATGGTAATAGTCGGGGGGGGAACATATAGCCTACAACACAACATGGTAATAGTCAGGGGAAACATATAGCCTACAACACAACATGGAAATAGTCAGGGGAACATATAGCCACAACACAACATGGTAATAGTCAGGGGGGAACATATAGCCTACAACACAACATGGTAATAGGATCAGGGGGAAACATATAGCCCACAACACAACATGGTAATAGTCAGGGGGAACATATAGCCTAACACAACATGGTAATAGTCAGGGAAACATATAGCCTACAACACAACATGGTAATAGTCAGGGGGGAACATATAGCCTACAAACACAACATGGTAATAGTCAAGGGGGAACATATAGTCCTACAACACAACATGGTAATAGTCAGGGGAACATATAGCCACTACAACACAACATGGTAACAGTCAGGGAGGAACATATAGCCAAGCAACACAACATGGTAATAGCCTGAGGAAACATATAGCCTACAAAACAAACATGGAAAGCGTGTCAGGGGGAACATATAGCCTACAACACAACATGGTAATAGTCAGGGGGAACATATAGCCCACAACACAACAAATGGTAATAGTCAGGGGGGAACATATAGCCTACAACACAACATGGTAATAGTCAGGGGAACATATAGCCTACAAACACAACATGGAAATAGTCAGGGGAACATATAGCCTACAACACAACATGGTAATAATCAGGTGGGAACATATAGCCTAAACACAACATGAGTAATAGTCAGGGGGGGAAACATATAGCCTACAACACAACATGGAAATAGTCAGGGGGGGACATATAGCCACAACTACAACATGGTAATAGTCAGGGGGGAACATATAGTCTACAACACAACATGGTAATAGTAAGGGGGAACATGCCATAGCCCACAAACACGACATGGAAAATAGTCCAGAGAACATATAGCCTACAACACAACATGGTAATAGTCAGGGGGGAACATATAGCCTACAACACAACATGGAAATAGTCAGGGGGAAGTCATATAGCCTACAAACACAACATGGTAATAGTCAGGTAAACATATAGTCTTACAACACAACACGGTAATAGTCAGGGGGGAACATATAGCCCACAACACAACACACAGTAAATAGGGAGGGGATATATAGCCCACAACACAACATGGTAATAAATAAAACACATAGTCCACAACACAACATGGTAATAGTAGGAGGGAAACATATAGCCCATAAAACATAAACATGGTAATAGTCAGGGTGGGAACATATAGCCTACAACACAACATGGGCATAGCTAGGGGGGAAATATAGCCTACAACACAACATGGAATAGTAGTGGGAAACATATAGCCCACAACACAACATGGTAATAG